>NC_043979.1:26035808-26099229 GCF_902148855.1 Sphaeramia orbicularis
TGGACTCACTGGACTCACCTGGACTGGACTCACCTGGACTCTGCTGGTCACGGTGAGTGTGTGAGTCCTGTACCTCTGTAACGGCCCTGCTGTTGACATGTGAACTGGATCCTCCAGTGACCACAGAACAACACAGCGATTCTCTGTGTTCACTGTGGTTCTGTAGTTTCACACTGATGTGACACATCTGTCACACAGCTGTGTTGAAACAAGGTTTAGTAGTAAATGGGTCTAAAATGTCAACAAAATACTTAGATTTTATTAAATTTCATTAACATCAAAACATTGAACATGTCTTCAACAACAAACAAATGTATAACTTTACAGTAAGAGTACACTGATTATCATTTGTTAATGCGGTGATAAGGATTAATAAATGGTAATTCACAATGAACTATTTACTTCTAATTTTGTCTTTTGCGTCAGTGCATCTTGGTCGACCTTTTACATCTTTTTTAAATTTAATTTATTGATCTACTTAGGTTCTGTAATCTACAGAACCGTTCTATGGTTCTTTGTACCGTTGAACCGGTTTCCATCACTCACATCTGATCCCAAAATCTCTCTAATCTGGATCCATGAACCCGTCATGTAACTGATAATATGGATCCAAAAACTCATCACATTTCAGATTATCTGGATCCGTAATATATTGGACAAAAATATTGGATTCCTGAGCCTTTCACATTGAAAATCATCTGGATTTCTGAACCCCATGCATTGCATGTAATCTGGATCCGTAAACCCCTTGTATTATTGACTGCACACTTATCACTTTAGTTATTATTATTGCTATTTGTCATTATTAATCACTTTAGAAATTTTTATGTTTAATCTTTTTTTATGCTATTTGATGCCTCTTGTGCTGCTGTAACATTTCAGTTTCTCCATTGGGGAATCAATAAAGTATATCTTATCTTATTTTATCGATAATCTGGACCCCTGAGCCTCTCACACTGCAGATTATCTGGATTTCCAAACCCCTTGCGTTGCAGGTAATCGGACCCACTCACATTACTGATAATATGGGTTTCTGGACCTCTCCATTACAGATAATGTGGATCTGTGAATCTCTCATCTTGCAGAGAACCTGAGTTCATGATTCCCTTACCTGACTGATAATCTGGATCCACAACCTCTCACACTGCAGATCATCTGGTTCTCTGAACCCCTGTGCGTTACAGATAATCTAGATCTGTAAATCCCTTGTGTTAATGATAATCTGCGTATTCTAAATTCATCTGGTTGTTGATTATCAGGATCTGAAGACCAAATGAATTAAAGGTATTGAGGTGCCTTTACTTTAAACCAGTAGTTCCCAACCTTTTTTGGCTCGTGACCCCATATTAACATCACAAATTTCTGGCAACCCCAGACATTAGAGACTTTTTTTTTGCTAAAATTAATTTGCTTTTGATCATGTAATAGTTTGCTATACTATGTTGCAAATAAACATTAATTTTAGATGACATTTAGGCTATATAATGTATATTATTATGCATGGAGGCAGAAAAGCCAGGTGTAGATTACTGCACAAAGTGAGAATTTTATTGTCCTTGGTCAGGATATGTTCAGTCAGTCCATCTTGGATTTACAAGGCTGAGAATTAATACTGAACAAACAATAACTCAAACTATGAATTATGAAAGAGCTGCAGCATCTGAAACTGACCACAGTGAACATTTGAAAGATAAACAGAACCACAGTGCTTCAGTTTCAGCTTCAGAGTTTGTCATGTCTTTTATGTATTGTGATTGTCTCTCTCAACGCACTGTATATTTTTTATTAGTTTTTTTTTTTTTTTTTTTAAATCAATTACTAGAAATTTCAGCCAATCGCATTTGAATTCCGTGTGACCCCCATGTGGGGTCCCGACCCCAAGGTTGAAAAACACTGCTTTAAAGTGTCTCTTGGTTTTAATGTAATGTTAACTTATACAAATTAACTTTTTACATTCATTTACATTTTTTGTATTTCATAATAGTATTTTTTAAATGTATTTATCACGAAATAATACATCTTAATGAACATACATATATAAATATGCAAAATTATAGCCAAGGCTAATTTCCATCTTCAGTTGCTTTACATTTGTTTTCATCTTCTTGCATGTTGTAATTTTTTGTTGTTGTTGTTGTTGTTTTTTTGGGTTTTTTTAAGTTTTCTCTTGTTTTGTCTTTTATGTTGATTTCATCCTGTGTCTGTCATGTGAGACACTGATGGATTCTCCAAGGGGATGAATTTTCTGTGTGTTAGTGTTTCATTCATTCAGGTTTAAATCAGATGCAAATTGCTGCAAAGTAAAAGAAATAATTATCTAGTATTAGAGAATTCACCTCAAATGCCTTGAAAGTGATGTCTTTTGGAAAATGTGAGTATTACAATATATAGATATTTGTGTTGATATGAAAGGAACATATATAAATATTTGAGTCAAGTAGAGATACTGAAAACTGTACTGAGGTAATGAAGTACTTGTACTGTGTTGGATAATTCCCACTCATCTCTGTCCACATGACTAATGGAGTTGAGGTGTGTTGATGCAGGTTTTGGTGAATCACTGCTGCTTCCAGTCAGACTGCTCTGCTGGTTTACAGACGAGGACTGGAGGAGCTGTCTGGTCATGTAGTGTGTCGGTTTGATTCCTCAGGTATGTCAGTCACACCCTGATCACACACAGCTGAACTACATATATTAATTCACACGACTCATCTGTTAAAGGTCTACCAAACCTGCCACAACACGACCGTCATGAAAACATCAGTCTTTAAATTATCTTTTGTTTCAAGAGCAAAATAAAAATACTGCTCATGATCCTCAAAGATAATCCCCCTTTAAAAAAATGTCCAAAGAGATGCTGCAAATGGAACATGCTTTTTGCTATGACTGTAGTCTGATAAAATACACTGATACTGGTGTTAATGCTTGTTAAAATATGTATTTCAACAGCGATGTCCTAAAAAAACAAAGGCAAAATGTACATCATGAAAAGATGCAACATGACAATAATGATGTGAAAAATAGCATCAAATATGCAATAAGATAAAATTTTGTGTAAAAGACAAAATGAGATGTAAAAGACAAAAGAGTAAAAAAATGATGTAAAAGGCGGAACAAGATGATGTAGAAGATACGAGATGAACATGATGTAAGAGAACTAACAAGACAGAAAATATGTAAAAGAGGATTTAATTCTGCATTAAGAGTTGTATTAAAAACCAGGTCTTAAGTAAATGGAACCATATGAAACCAATTAATATCAATATTATGTGCAACTATATTACAAATATGTAAATAATATGCGCTATTTACAGATCTTATCTTAATGATCAAATTGTGTTATATTTACTAAAAACATCTGCATGAAGACATGCTCATTTTCAGTTTTGTAAAAAGGAAATGTGCAAAATCACATACATGCTGTAAAAAAGTATGTTATGGTTAGTTTGTCTGATTAGAAATTAGACAAAATGTCTGTCATTAACATAAGCAAAATACAGAAATTAAATGTTTCAAAAGATGTATATGTAAAATAAAGTCTAAAATGTGTTCATCATATTTCATTTTTTTTCCACTGTGTCAGGACCTCTGATTCCTGTTTATATAGATCGGTTTAGGTTGACTCTCTCAGCTCTCATGGCTGATTTCAAAATAAAAGCCCGTCCTTTCCCTGCATTACACAGATTTTGTGTGGTTTTCCCGGTTGGCTGACTGGAATCAGATTCTCTGTCTGGAAACTGACACCGGTCTGTTGTTTTAAATCCCAGATCTTCAGCTGCACCCCCCCTCCAGGCCACGGCCTCCTCCTCCCCCTCAGATCATTTAAAGGGACACGTCGTGCAGTAAAGTGACGTATTAGGTGGCTTCTCACAGACAGGTACAGGTAGGATTTCACTGAACAGCAGTAAAAGTGTGTCACATGATAATAAAACTAGTCTTGCAAAGATAATGTCCTGTTTGTGAAGTGGGAGTGGAGGAGGATGTGGAGTCACATGGTGGAGGTGGAGACACTCGGCTTCATCGTCTGTTTGTCTGTTGCCTCCAGCTGATCTTAACCCAGCAGGACCGGACAGGTGGACGGACACGGTACACAGGTGAGTCACCGTTACACATCTATACATGTCAACATTTGGAAAAGAGGACAATCAGTGACATGCTGGTCGGAAAGACAACGCCTGGAGGAAACCTGTCTTAAATGTGTCCTATTGATTGACAGACAGAAGGGGAGGGGCTTACTCAAGGGGCCACCAGTGCTACAAGTAACACCGCAAGCATCTGAGAAACAACCTGAAGTCGACATTACTACTGACACAAATTGATCCTGTTGACATGACAGAGCTAAAGTTTTTTTTTTTTAAATTTTGATGTAGAAGTGTTAATAGCTCACAGCAGCTTTTGTTTTATTTTTCATTTTTAAAAATACTTAAAAGATGAAAACTAAAAGTGAGCTTCCAAATGTCAGAAATAATTTGATAAGCTAACTTTATTTGACCAACCTAATATGGGAGTTCACCTCAACTAACTGTGGGCTACACTTGCTGTAGTGGGTTGGCTAACATGGCTTTACAGCTAACACAGGAGTTAATAAATAGACTCTGTTGGCTCACAGAAGCAAGTGTTTTGTTTTATATTATGCTGTTGTTGGGTAAATGTAACATTAACCTTAGCTTTACTATTATACTCCCTCTTCAGTGTCTTGGTATTTACATAATCCCCTTTTCCACCACAGGAACTTTAACTTTACTTGGGATTTTGAAAGTCCTTGATGCGTCTCCACTGAAATTACCTAGATAAAAAACTTTAACTCAACTGAAAACATTCTCTGAAAAAAGTTCCTAGTATGGGGTAGGAGTTTTCAGATCCCCCGGAATTTTTGAGAAGTGGGGCTGTGTGCTGTAGAACATTGATTGGTGGAACACACTTGCAGCGTTCTTCACTTAAGTTCAACCACAACATTTAAGCCAGTGTGCATCTGCAAGCTTGTTTATTCCATTTCTACAAGCTTTACTTCATTTGCGTTTTGAACATTTGGAAAATGGAGCAAAAGAAGAGAAGCTGTGACAAGTGGATGGACGACGATGTTCGTTTGACAAATACGTTCTTCTGAGAGTTTAAAGTTGCTATTTTCAGGATATTTGGCTCGCTCCAACGAGTACATTGTAATCATCAGTCTGTCCATCCGACTAAACTAAAGAGTGTATTTGACAAATTCGTTCAAAACGGTCTGGACAACATCAAACATTTTATTAAATACACTCAAGAGAAACTCAGCATGACTTCAGTTCAACAACTCAAAACAACCAAGCTTGATTTGACTAGATTTCCCAGAACTTTGAGGTGTGGTGAAAATGCAAAACGCACAGTTTACAAGGAAGGATTTTTCCCAGTTAAATAAATTCCTGGAAATAAAAGTTCCTGGGAATGTTGGTGGAAACAGGGCTATAGTGTCTCTAAATTTTAGGGCCTTAACTGGAACCAGATCCAGGACTAATCCTACCAGTAACACCTGCAAGATTCAGATTGTCCTTCCTGTTGTTTTCCTCAGGTCTTGTTGTCACTGTGTTTCCGTGGCGATGTTCCGGCGCAGGAAAAAGAAGCGCAGGCCGGAGATCTCCGCACCACAGGACTTCCAGCATCGTGTCCACACGTCCTTTAATGCAGTGACGGGGCGTTATGTAGGCCTCCCTCCACAGTGGCAAAGCGTCATCGACACGCTGAAGAGGCCACGCCCCCTGGTGGATGCCTCCAGGATCACAGAGGTGGAGCTTGGACCTAAAAAGGTGCACTCAACCCCCTGAAACCTGATTCATTAACACCTCCTTTTTTACTCTGTATTTTCTGGATCTCTGATGGAAGGAAGGAAATTCATCTCGTTAGTTTTTGGAGGATGTGCTAAAGCAATGATGAATTGTAATAGCAGATCTTATTCCAGAGATGACTGAGCTTTGATGATTTAATTATGTAAGTAAAAAGTCCAGTCAGACTGTTAATCATGTGGTCATGTGACTTCCTGCAGAGCATCGTCCGGGGAAGCTTCATTGGTCATGAGGACTACATCTCCCATGTGATCGCAGAGATGGGCCGCCTGTCCGTCTCCAGCTCTAACTCTCTGCGGCGTAGCAGTGTGTTGGCACGGAAACGGGCCCAGTCTCTGGGTCGACTGGGGGAGCTGGTCGAAGATGAGCCATACCAGTATGAAGAGCTCAGTCCCCATGGAGACAGTGGGAAGAGCAGCAGCCGTTCCACCTACTGGCAGGACCGGATTCGACAGGTCCGCAGTGAGAGCGGCAGCCCCCACCTGCCCCGAGCCAAGTCCAGCGGTGAGGTGCGTCCTGAGGCCACGCCCTCCTCACCTGTCAGCAGGCCCTGTCTCAGGACAAGCTCTACGCGTGCTCAGTACGCCCGCAGTGAGGGGGCGGGGCTCCGTGGAGGTGGGGTCAGCAGACAGAGGCCCGCCTCCTGTCACAACAACCTTAGACTGAAACCAGCTGTCAATCACCTGCCAGACCTGCTGTCATCCTCCTCAGAAACTCCCAGACGGCCACGCTCCTCCTACGACCCACAGGTAAAGTAGAAGAAGAAATTCAGGTGTTGATAGAAGTAGAACAACTGATTCTTCACAGTAGAATAACAAAGTCCAGAATCTGAAATGTCCCCATCGTATAAAAGACTTTGAAGGACAAACTGAACCTCATGTCGTTAATGTAATGTGAAGATTATTAAACAATTCTGAGTGTTGTTTGTCCAGAGACCAGAAACACATACCTTTAAACTAAATGTAGAAAAGTTAAACCACATTCACTACAAACAGCTGTAACAGACAATATTTATCTGTTAATCCACTGATGCATTTAACTTTGTGTATTAAATAACCACAAAAGGTAAAACAACAGGTGCATAATTCGATCTTTCACCTGTCAAAGCCTTTAGTTTGAGATTCCATTGTTTTTCTGGAATAAAACACTTCAGGATTTTTAATAATATTATTTTTCTTATTTTCTAGCTGTAGTGGACAGATGTGTGCAGGGCAGAGATGTGAATGTATTTGTTCAATATTACATCTTGTTCTGACCGATGATCCTCTGTGTTTCCCTTTTATTTCACATTGAATTTAAAGATGTTCACAGATGGATTTTTTAAAATTATGTTGTTATTGTATGGTTAAATAATTCAATGAAACTTAGTTCAGTTTCATTCTATGTAGCAGTATCGTGGTATAAAAAATTACAGAAATCTCAAAAAGTCCTAAAATCAAAGTTTCCTTATAATAGTTACAAATATATATATATATATATATCAGTGGCGGCCGCTCGTCTTTCAGACAGGGGAAGCTCATTGTCGGCGTACATCCAAAAAATTGTCAAGTTATTTAAACATAAATTCAGCCCTCCGTTCCTTTTAAGAAAATGGTCAGTGACCTTATCATACCAAGTAGGCGTCTTTTCCAGGGACTTGATAGCTAGTTCACTCCGACCTAGCCAACAGTATGATTGATTTAACGATCTACAAAACGATATTAAACTCGAACAAGAAATTATTAAATTATGTAACTGAAACAAGAAAACGCTGAAATTATGTTAAATTGAAACAAGGAAGTACAATGAGTGTGTTTTATTGACAGTGCAAGAAATGAACGAGTAATTTCGTAGTGGTTTCTCTGATTTCACAGCAGAATGCGCGACGGTATTAAACTAAACTGTGTCAGTGAAGGAGTAGATCTGAAAACAGCTGTCAATCAAACGGGTTTCAGTCTTTCAACTGATCCTCCAATCAGCACGTGGGATTCTGGCGTCCAGCCTGGCCGAGCTCCGCCCACAGCTCCGTTTACCCCCAGAGATGCCCGGCGTCCAGGGGCGGAACAACATCGTGGCATTTATACAATTACCGTCCAGTTTTGAGGCAATGAAAAAAACTGTTCCACTCAGTCCCGTTGAAGCCGACAAATGCACTGAGCAGAGATCGAATGAGAAAATAGCGCAACGGGAATGTATGAGAAGTGAACAACATCGCGTCCGTTGATTTGTGATAAAGCTGATTCTGAATGAACTCATCTTTGAGATGACCGTGTTCTAACACATTTGTAGTCAATAAAATGTCAACACAACAGTACATATTTAACCATTTAATTTTTGTAATTTTAGGGGAAGCTGGGCTTCCCTTGCAGTCTATGAGAAATCGCCACTGATATATATATATATATATATATATATATATATATATATATATATATATATATATATATATATACACACACACACATACATACATACATATGTATACATATATATACGAGGGCCGTTTAACAAGTTCATGGCCTCACCCAGAACAAAACAACACAGACTGATAATTTATATTTTATTTTTCAACATAATCTCCATTTACAGCAATGCACTTGGTCCATCGATGTTCAAGCATCACTATCCCATCACGAAAGATTGTAACATCCTGTATTATAACAACCAGTATTTCTGGGTGAGGCCATGAACTTATTGAACAGCCCTCATATATATATATATATATATGTGTGTGTATATATATATATATATATATATATATATATATATATATATATATATAAATATATATGTGTCTGCTATCTGGAGAGTGCCAAGTCATTGCATCTAAGCATGCTGCCATATTTGTGACATCGTTCTTCAAGCTTCTATTTTCACCTCAGATTTTCGCTATTGACAGTTATTCAGACTCTTATGCTTCTTTCTTTCATGGCGCCTCTCACTGTTTTCCAGGAATCAAACGGTTAATTGGTTCATTTTTTTTCTTCTTGTCCCCCTCCAGCTGTCCTCCCCGTCCTCCCCGTCCTCCCCATCCTCCCCCCTCTCCCTCCCTCCCCCTAACAGCACCAGCAGCCCCCTCACAACTAGAATCCCACCTGACCGCATGCCCCGCCCCTCCTCCACCTTCCTCCCTCAGCCTCGCCCTTCCTGCCCCACCCCCACTCCCTCCCAGCAGCCATCAAAACCCAACGGACCCGGCCCAGCCAAGCTGACCCATGACCAGTTCAAGGCAGCACTGCAGCTGGTGGTGGATCAGGGCGACCCGCGGATGACGCTGGAAAACTTTGTCAAAATTGGTGAGGGCTCAACAGGGGTCGTATGTGTCGCCCGTGAGAAACACAGTGGCCGCCAAGTGGCCGTGAAGATGATGGACCTCAGGAGGCAACAGCGTAGGGAGCTGCTCTTCAATGAGGTAAAGCTACTAGTGCTCGTCTGGTTACTAATATTTACAGAAACATATTAAGTTCTACCAAATTCCTTAATAACTAATGATACTTCAACATCTTATTAATAAATCATGACACCAAAAGAGCAGAGAAGCTGTTGCCAGATATCATTGCTAATGTTGACTTCCTGTGGAGCCACTAGTATCCCAATGGTGATTTTTAGTATTGAAGTGTCATATGATAAATCAGTCAGAACCACATCATGCTGTAGTCCACTGAGACCGTTCCAGGTTTGGTACAACTGTCAACATGCATTTCATGTGTTTGGAAATGTCATTTTTGACCAAGTGTATAGTAATGACATCGTGGTGGGTAGGAGCCTGGGCTTTGAATCCTGAGTAGAATATCCCCAATTCGCTTTTGTTTCCTTCTAGTTTTCGATCTCAGATATTTTTACTTGGGCACCAAAACTTAGATTTAGATTAAGGAATAGGGCTAAGAAATCATCTTTTAAATATCACCATGTTTAAAAGGACTTCCACAAATATCAAAGAATAGCAGCCTGTACAACACACTGGTGGAAAAAGCTGGTCTTTTGCAAAAACTATCATTAGTTTAAGTTAACTTCATTATCTTGTGTGAAAATGATGAACTTCTGCCAGTTAAAGTGGACTAACTGAACTGAACTATAAACAGACAGTAAGTTAACAACATTAATGCTACAAACAACCCATGATGCAGAATCCTTGAAATATTCACACTGAGTATCACTGGAGCCTTTTCTTTTTTCCAAGCAGCTGCATTAGAGACACTGATGCAAACTTCAGGAGTTTGTTAAAGTGTCAACTGTCTTTGATTTATTGTCATCAGAGCATAAGACAAGCTACCAGTATGTTTGGAAAGGACCTGATGAACTGTACACAGACGAGAGTGTTGTGTCTACAATCCCACATGGTGGTGGTTCAGTCCTTTATGTATTTAACATGTTTAAGGAGAATATGGTCCCTCCTGTTAAGGTTTGGTTAAACAACTGTGGAGTGGTTTTGCATATTCCCTTATCTGAACCTGATCCAGCACTTGTGCATTAAACACAACATGGAGGAACTTCAGATTCAGACAGTTTGTCTTAGAAGAGGAAGAACATCTCACAAATGTTGTGTCATACAGAATCAAGGCTGTTCGTAAAAACCATGATGCTGAGACTGAATACTGACCCTGGAGTATGATTTAAGTGACTGTATTGAGATGTTTACTTCGTGGAATTGCAAATTTCCCTGTTGTGGGAGTACTTTACCTTTAGGTCAGTTTGTGTAAATAAATCCCAGTTTGCTCTTTAATGAACTTCAGTTCCTCTAACGCATTTGCTTGGAAAATTACAATGAAATCACATCAAAACTGTAAAAGCAGGGGTGTCAAACATACGGCCAGCAGGCCAAAGTTAGCCACCAAAGGGCCAGTGAGATGAATTTGCGAAGTGCAAAAATTACACTGAACATATCAACAGGTAAAGGTGTGAAATTCATTTTAGTTCCAAACTCCAAAATTTTAATAATAATATGCCTGTAGCTAAATGTTTTGTGCCTTTGTAGATCCACTTTGATCTGTAACACCCATGTAAAAATGAAAAGTTAAGGCACACTATTGTTAAAATTACACTTATTTTTCTTAAGAAATTTCATGTTTTTCCGGTTATTCAGATTTTTCAGTGAAGGATAGTTTGTAAATGTAAATATGTTCATATTTTAATTTTACTTTTTTGTACTAAAAGAAAGAGGAAAATTTGGAGTTGTCATTAATTATAGGCTATTATGCTATTATTGTACTGGTCTGTCTATATGTGGCCCCTGAACTAGAATGTTTATCACTATGTAAAAGGCTGGATTCACTTTAGGAGCTACTTTAGCCTGGCCAGCCATCCATCTTTTTCAATGAGAAATCCATCTGGAATTGCGGGGCTTGAATCCAAATATGAAGGTGGAATTAACAGGCGCCGAGTAAACCAATCACAGATAAGATGAATGTGACATAATAATGCAACGAGCGGATCCTTAATAACAACAAACCTCAGCATGTTTCCATCATGGTGTGTGGTGCTGGTGGTTGAGTAGAAACTTTGGTGAATGATTACTGTCGCTTTTGTCAGAGAAACTTGAGAACGCAGGGTGTAATCTGTAATTCAACCCTTATTTTTGAATCACGTAAACAACTGACAGCAGTTGTTAAAGAGATTTCCTGACTTGGAACTGACTTTGACTCGCGACAAAAAGAAGCCAGTGCATGTGACGCATTGGGAAACACCCGCACCAAAGACTTGTGATTGGTCGGTATAGAATAGATCGTGCATATTTCAGAGCAATTGACCCAATTCCAAACTGTTTTCTTAGTATTGAATACACTGAGAAAATCGGATGGATGGCCAGGCGACTGTACAGTATGTTATCATGCACTGTCATCACCTGTCCTGTCTGTACATTTCCTATCAGGTGGTCATCATGAGAGACTATCGGCATCAGAATGTGGTGGAGATGTACCGCAGTGCTCTGGTGGAGGACGAACTCTGGGTAATCATGGAGTACCTGCAGGGTGGCGCTCTCACCAACATTGTCAGCGAAACCAGGTGAGCAAGAGGCGGTGGAAGCTTGGTGATTGTAGTTTGTTTGTTTGCTGAAAGTGTTTTTTTGTCAGGCTGAGTGAGGAGCAGATGGCCACGGTGTGCGAAGGTGTCCTGAAGGCGTTGGCGTACCTCCACTCGCAGGGCGTCATCCATCGAGACATCAAGAGTGACTCCATCCTGCTGACGCTGGACGGGAGGGTGAGGCCCCTAAACTGTCTACTGTTACCACCATCACCCTCATGGTCCTCACCTTTTTCCTTCTTCTTCTTCTTCTTCTGCAGATTAAACTGTCAGACTTTGGGTTCTGTGCTCAGATTAGTAAAGATGTCCCAAAGAGGAAATCTCTGGTTGGGACGCCATACTGGATGGCACCAGAGGTTATTTCCAAAACACCGTACGGCACAGAGGTAATAACAAGGAGACGACAACACACATGATCCAACAAACCAAACACAATGAACAAATCCAATACGATCCAACAAACCAAACATGATCATTAAACCAAACATGATCCAACAAAACAAACACTGCAGCCCACTGAATATTATATTTTATTTGGTATGTTCAGATTTCTGCTCATTTCCATCCACTACTGTTTCAGGACTATCCAGAGCCGGTTTATCGTCATGTTCCAGTGTGGTATTTCATCTAGTTGTGTTGGACTTGAGCTGGTGATTTAGGAGCTGGTAGATCTCAGAGTTATTTAGACCAAAACTTGAGTCCGGTTTTAGTTTTAGTCTCTGAACTGGACCTCTAGTCTGGATCATAAAACTCTTCCACTGTTTGTCAAAGCCGTGATCTAACCTTTGCTTCTGCAGCTCCTCATACCCGATGCTGTTTCGCTGCTGTTTCCAATCTGTCACATCAATTTTGTCCTTGTATTAATTCAGAGAATGTTGCACTTGGAACATGCAAATAAAACATTTAGATGGAAACCTGCTGACTGTTTCCTGTTGGTCCTTCAGGTGGACATTTGGTCTCTGGGCATCATGGTTGTAGAGATGGTGGACGGAGAGCCACCATATTTCAGTGATACACCCATCGCTGCCATGAAGAAGCTGAGAGATGAACCAGCGCCAAATGTCAAGAACATCCAGAGGGTCAGAACGTTAAATTAATCTCGACGCCTTTATATCTGTACTGTTTATATCCTTCAGTGAGTCCTAAGGGTGTATGGAGCTAATATCCTGCTCAACTGGACAAACAGGCAGAATATATTTGAGGAATATATTCTGGCACTACTGTCTTTAGCTTACCAGCCGACAGGCTGTAAGCTATTGTCGTCATGCGGCGTCGTCTGTCATCGTCCGTTACAAAACTTTCAATCATCTTCTTCTCCGAAACTACAATTCCGATTGACTTCAAACTTGGTATACAGCTTCTTTATGATGATGTCAACAAAAGTTAGTGAAATTATTTGGATCTGGATCTGATTCTGGATTTGGTGTGACTTTGAAAAGTTTCCCCATTATAAGAGATAGGAAGTGGATCGATGCAATAACTCAGTAAATATAAATGATATCAAGTGTAAATTTCTACAGTCCAGCCCTGATGGGGAGATGACCAAAACATAAAGGCCACATGCTGATCAGGATCTTCTTTTGGATCCGGGAACTTAAGGAAAATTTAACATGGGCTCTTATGGGGAAAAAATTTCAATTGTCTTTTTCTCTGAAACTACAGTTCCGATTGATTTCAAACTTGGTATACAGCTTCTTTATGATGATGTCAACACAAGGTATTGAAATTATTTCGATCCGGATCTGATTCTGGATTTGGTGCGACTTTGAAAAATGTTCCCATTATAACAGATAGGAAGTGGATTGATGCAATAAATCAGTAAGTATCAATGATATCAAGTTGGAATTTGAATTTTTTACAGATCTGATTGGAATATGACCAAAACTTGGGCTATTTCTGTAATATAATAAATACACATAACTGAGTGATAATAAATGGCATCTGGATACATTTCCCAAAGCTTTTCATTTGGCCGGTAAGCTACAGGGCCATTGGTCCTATTTTTATAGTTATTGTTATTACTATTTTCTTTTCCTTTTTGTTTCATAATTCTTCTTTTATGTGTACATTCAATGCTACTACTGAAACCCATTTTCCTGATGGCTCTGCCCAAAGGATTAATAAAGTTCTATCCAATGTAATGTAATATAATGTAATCTAATGGTCAGTGTGGTTTGCCAATACAAAACATTCCTATCAAAGCCTTTACTCGGGTAATAACGTCACCCTGTCCCCTCTGTGCAGGTCTCTCCGGTGATGAAGGACTTCCTCAGCTGTATGCTAACTCGTGACACCCTCCGGCGCAGCAGTGCTGCTGCTTTGCTGGAGCACCCCTTCCTTCTGCAGGCCAGACCACCACGTTGCCTGGTGCCTCTGGTGGAGAAACACCGCAAAAGCACACCACTCTGCTGAACACCTGTACACCCGAGGGACCTGAGGAACCAGCAGGACCGGAACTCACCCAAGGGACTTGAACTGAGGGATCTGAACTCAATCAAGGGTACCCAGTGGACCTGAGGGACCTTAACTCACCTGAGGAACTCAAACCCACCTGATGGATCTGAAAGACCACAGGGACTTGAACTTGCCTGAAGGATCTGAACTCAGCCAGGTGAAATTTTCATGATGAACTAACTATAAAAGGAGTTGGACTGTCCACCAGTATGGACACTGTGAATGAAAGAGTTAATGTATTTTATTGCCAGCATCTCATTTTGAAAATCTTGTCCGATGTTTGCTGCTGCTGGTTGACCTTTGACCCCTCTCTACTGCTTCACACATGGAACAGTTGAATAGATTAAATGTTTCACTCATAATTCTTTTTTAAATTTAATAAGAGCCTAAAAACACTTATTTGTATTACAGTAATTAATTTAAAAACTTTGTGATATCATAAATCGTGTGTTTAATGTGACATTGTTTTGTTTTCAGGAAGTTAGTGTTGTCCAGCCCCACTGTCTTATCTCTAATGACTCCAACAAAAATGGCTAAAATACCAAACTTGAAGTTTCAAAACAGTGGTCTATATTTCAGAGGGTCCTGCTGCTCTTATAAATGAAGATAAAGTTACAGATTTGAAGAATCACAGCAGAAAATGGATGAAATAAACCTACTTGTCCTCATATCCCAGCCATTTATATCTAAACATTACAACACTCATTGTGTCACCACAGCAAATGTCCCTCAATTCAAGTCACAGTTAAAGTCAAAGTTAGCTTTATTGTCAGTTTTGTCATATGTACAACACTCACAGAAGACTGAAATTGTCTAACTCTAAGCCCCACGGTGCAGCAAGGAGCATAAGTAAAAAAAAAAAAAGAAAAAAAAGAAATAGAATATATAACAATGAACATAGAATATAACTGTAAAGGACAAAGGTCTGAAGAAACAATTACATAAGCCCTGAGCCATTTGTTTCCTGTGGGAATCATTTCAATGTAACACAATACAATGGATTTGTGAACAGCTTCATTCATTCAAAAAAGCTTCATTCATTTAAACCAAGTTATGATCAGAAAACCGCAAATGTGAAACAAAATTCATGGTCATCTTTTTATAATTTTGTATAATTTTCAGCAGGAGAGAATACTTTTATTATTGGATCTGCTTAGTGGTGCAGTTTGTCTCATTGGTCTGTTTTTTAAATTAAATTATTCATGACATTTGCTGGTCTCGGACTGCTTGTTTGTTCTAGATATTTGCGCAGTGAAGTGCTAATTGTTTGGATTGTGTTCTGTTGTCTGACTAAATCTGACAAATAAGAGGCTACGACACCAAACAGAATGAAGTTGCAACGTACACATGACAGATCAAAGATCAAAGTGACAACAGTAAACCGACAGGGATTACAATTGGAAAATCACAATCCCAAACCAGAATGGTGGACTTCCTGTTAGGTTTAATGTTTGGCTCCAGGAGGATTTACGAGTCTGGACCTGATACAGGTGTGGACAGTCATCTGGACTGACCCTCATGCAGGGGCTGAAATGCTCACATCTAAAACCGCTGCTGTTGAGAGTAGGTGATCAATAAAGTTAATCTGAATCCAAGCTATTTTGACAGTGTTTGGAAAATATCTAATGGAATATAAAATATTTTGTCATTTTGATGTTTCAAGCGTGTGTTTTCAAGCATGTTTCACCCCCACTGCAAAAAAGGGTGTCTAAAAACAAGATAAAAACACGAAATCTGAGGAAAAACGTACTCAAACAAGTGAAATAT
Organism: Sphaeramia orbicularis; assembly: GCF_902148855.1. Classification (NCBI taxonomy): domain Eukaryota; kingdom Metazoa; phylum Chordata; class Actinopteri; order Kurtiformes; family Apogonidae; genus Sphaeramia; species Sphaeramia orbicularis. Next base: position 26,051,846 of record NC_043979.1, read on the forward strand.
CTGTCCATGCAGCAAGATAATTTCACTTGACAAGATTTTTAGAAATAAGCATGTCTTCAGATATATGAACACTTAAAATAAGAAATTCACTCTTAAAACAAGAAAAATTATCTAACACTTCTAAATCTGAGTTTTGGGGGGGGTTATCTTGGTAAGAACCAAATAATTTGCAGTACCTCAATTCAATGGGTAAAAAATAAGAATAAGAATAAGAATCCTTAATATTCATGGACTGATTTCCATGTTGTTTTTTATCTGAATACTCAAACACTACATTTTAAATATATTCTCAACAAAAACTACATTGATAGAACAAAAACTTGGACTTCATCAGACATGAACAAGTAAAGCAGAATTTCATAACCATGTCACTTGTTGAACCAGAAGAGGCCTCTAACATTACTGTAGAGGATTATATGACCAGATCTGACCTAGATCCGGTTCAGATGTTCTCTTATGAAACACAGGTTTTATCTGACAAGATCTATACCCGCTAGCATCCTTTCCTTCTCAAATAGATCATTGTCGCCATCTGAGTCTGTTGAACAAGGATTTTTAAGATATCCATAGGAAGGAGATCTGCACCATGCATCTACGGAAAGTGGCTCTATCTTCAATCCACGTGGACACAGTAGGTTTTATCACTGACAGCCGTGAAAGTATCGCTGGACACTGAAAAATATTCAACAGGACAGAATGGGCACATTAATTTTACACATTAACACATTTAGATTTAAATCCTATAAAGGCTCATGATTTCAGACCAACTACATGTGGTATTGTCTCAGTCATCTTGTTTAAGCTTTGATAACATTTTAAAAACATTTCTAATTTACATTATTCAAGATGACTTTATTTGTGTAATTAAGTAATAATGTTTTGTTGATGAAAGGTTCATTTATTCATTAATGACCATTGAATGTATTTTTTCTTGTCAATGAAAAAGGGCACATTTCAGTTCATATTTTGCACACAAAATGTTCTTACAAAGATTTGTTATTTTAAGTATGTTAAAGTTCAATATATGTTGATTATTGACAAAGTTTTTAAAAATTAAAGTTTATCATCTCATGAGTTTGATTGCATTCTGTAGTTACAGTTAATAATTACATTGCACTGTTTAGTTTAAATGAAATACTTAAACACATGCTAATTTGGGTGCACACATATTAGTGTTTGAATGATTTCCTTACACTTGTTTCTTTGAGGTGCCAGTCAAAGGAACAGACCGATGGGCTTGGCTGTCATTGAAGGAGCTGGAAGGGACCTCTGCCACAAAGACTGAGCAGGGGAAACACTGTTTGTTTCTTAGTGTTAATTTAGTTGCTTAATTCTTGGTTTATATCACATTAATTTGCATGGTTAGTATTTTGTGTGTAGTTATGATTATTTGCTCCTTATGTTACTTTGACTAAGTTAATGGTTTGGTTTAATTTCTCAGTGTAATGCCTCCCTCTTGTGTATAGTTTGGGTGAGTTTGTTCATTGTCTGGTTAGGTCAGTTTTGTTCTGTTGCAGTTATTGTTTAGTTGACCTCAGTTGGGCCCAAACTTTGTTCATTTTGTTAACTGATATTTTTTGGGAGTTTTTGTTAAATATTTTTCAACTTTATTTAATGATCAATTTTTCCTAATTTTTACCACCTTTGTCCTGGTCCTTATATGTTTGGTCCTCTACAATGCTGAAGCCAGAATTGGGGGTACTTGGCTACAAAATATATTTCAGGGGGTACTCCACTGTAAAAAGTTTGAGAACCACTGGGCTATACAATCAGGAACATTTTGAACAACCCAGAACATACAGTACAGGCCAAAAGTTTGGACACACCTTCTCATTCTTTGCATTTTCTTTATTTTCATGACTATTTACATTGTAGATTCTCACTGAAGGCATCAAAACTATGAATGAACACATGTGGAATTATGTACTTAACAAAAAAGTGTGAAATAACTAAAAACATATCTTATATTCTAGTTTCTTCAAAGTAGCCACCCTTAGCTCTGATGACTGTTTTGCACACTCTTGCCATTCTCTTGATGAGCATCAAGAGGTAGTCACCTGAAATGGTTTCCTAACAGTCTTGAAGAAGTTCCCAGAGATGCTTAGCACTTGTTGGCCCTTTTGCCTTCACTCTGCGGTCCAGCTCACCCCAAACCATCTCGATTGGGTTCAGGTCCGGTGACTGTGGAGGCCAGGTCATCTGGCGCAGCACTCCATCACTCTCCTTCTTGGTCAAATATCCCTCACACAGCCTGGAGGTGTGTTTGGGGTCGTTGTCCTGTTGAAACATAAATGATGGTCCAACTAAACGCAAACCGGATGGAATGGCATGTCACTTCAGGATGCTGTGGTAGCCATGCTGATTCAGGTTGCCTTCAATCTTGAATAAATCCCCAACAGCGTCACCAGCAAAGCACCCCCACACCATCACACCTCCCCCTCCATGCTTCACGGTGGGAACCAGGCATGTAGCATCCATCCGTTCACCTTTTCTGCGTCGCACAAAGACACGGCGGTTGGATCCAAAGATCTCAAATTTGGACTCATCAGACCAAAGCACAGATTTCCACTGGTCTAATGTCCATTCCTTGGGTTTCTTGGCCCAAATAAATCTCTTCTGTTGTTGCCTCTCCTGAGCAGTGGTTTCCTAGCAGCTATTTGACCATGAAGGCCTGATTCACGCAGTCTCCTCTTAACAGTTGTTGTAGAGATGTGTCTGCTGCTAGAGCTCTGTGTGGTATTCATCTGGTCTCTAATCTGAGCTGCTGTTAATTTGCGATTTCTGAGGCTGGTGACTCAGATGAACTTATCTTCAGCATCAGAGGTGACTCTTGGTCTTCCTTTCCTGAGGCGGTCCTCATGTGAGCCAGTTTCATTGTAGCGCTTGATGGTTTTTGCAACTGCACTTGGGGACACATTCAAAGTTTTTGAAATTTTCTAGACTGACTGACCTTCATTTCTTAAAGTAATGATGGCCACTTGTTTGTCTTTACTTAGCTGATTGGTTCTCGCCATAATATGCATTCTAACAGTTGTCCAATAGGGCTGTCAGCTGTGCATCAACCTGACTTCTGCACAACACAACTGATGGTCCCAACCCCATCAATAAGGCAAGAAATTCCACTAAGTAACCCTGACAAGGCACAGCTATGAAGTGAAAACCATTTCAGGTGACTACCTCTTGATGCTCATCAAGAGAATGCCAAGGGTGTGCAAGGAAGTCATCAGAGCTAAGGGTGGCTACTTTGAAGAAACTAGAATATAAGATATGTTTTCAGTTATTTCACACTTTTTTGTTAAGTACATAATTCCACGTGTTCATTCATAGTTTTGATGCCTTCAGTGAGAATCTACAATGTAAATAGTCATGAAAATAAAGAAAATGCGAAGAATGAGAAGGTGTGTCCAAACTTTTGGCCTGTACTGTATATCAGCAAAAGAGACCTTCACTTCTCATGTGTCGTCTTCACTTCTAAGCTGAGAGGGGAGTCCCTTGAGCCCAAAGGAGCCTCTCCTGCCACGGCTGGAATCTCAGAATTCTATTCATCAGAGCAGCGCACATGAAATGGAAAAACAAGCATGAGCTTCCCAGGAAATGGGCCAAGATAATTACAAATAGAAATGAGGAATGTATTGAATGTATATTACTTTTTTTCTGTTATGATATAATGTATGTGTTCCATGGTGATGAGCAAAATAAAATGAAAGGAAAACCCCACGAAGTCTCACCGGTGGTTGGAAGGCTTTCGGTGGTACTCTCGCTGCCTTGGAAGTCCTTTCATCTCTCGATTGCGCCGAGATGCACCTGGGCCATTCTGCAGAAAAAGTGCAATCTGGGTGATAGAAATGTGATGAAATGCATTCCTTCTCTCACCCCTAAAACATCTTTAAGAGCAATAACTAACTTCTTAACTTCATGAATCCACAACAAGTGGAGCTTTAAGTATTTTGTATTATATTTATGCATTTAATTAAAGAATTAGTGTGCCGTTTCTTTGTCATTGGTGTGAACAATAAATTAAGCAACATTAAATGTTTATAAAAAAATATTTTTTCTCAACACAGTCTAAATATTTAGTTAAAGGCAGATTGGTGGAATGATAAGACCATGACACATATTTCTTTCTTTTTTATAATATTGCACGTCTAAACAACCTTGTAGGAACACATTTGATTTGCACCATAGTTTTGTCTTCTGTCAAACCAACAACAATTAAAGGATAGACAAACAACATCTTTGATATTAACTCAAAAGTATCAAATAATGATTACATCATAAATCAACAAATAAATGATTGCTAGAAAGTTTTAAAAAATACATTTATAATTTCACATCACTGACAAAACATGTAGGAACACCAGTGACTTCACAACAAGACATTCTCCATGTAATTTCATGTTATGTTGTAAACAATGAATCAAAAAGGCCATGTAACTCAGGAACAACATTAAGATTAAAACATTTCAGTGCAAAACAAGAACACGTCAGTGCAATTTAACATTACAGAAGTGCCTGCATAATCTTTGTTTTTCAGCGGCACTCAATGTTGCCATACCTGACAAAAGTAAAACAGAATAAGAATAACAAAAGACAAAGATGACATATGCATATAAAAATAGAAAAGAAACATATTCACTTTCTTTCTCCAACTAATGTCTTTATGAAGCTCATTTATATAGGAATGTCACTGGTGTTACCAGGAAGAAGAGTTAACACCAGTGACACTTTGGGAATAAAACTTCACTTCGGAGAGTTAAATCATTTAGATATTGACTGAAGACGTGGTCTGACACATGACAGCCATTTTGTTCATTACTTCAAAATAAAATTGCTTTGTGTAGCTGTAACACCACTGACATCATTTTGGGTGACTGATATTTGATATTATAAATAATCATTTCTATTTCTTCACCATATCAATGTTGTATTCAGTGTATGTAACGTTATGTAAATGTGAATGAGTTTTAATTCATGAAAAAAAAAGGATTTTTAAATGACAACTATGGGCTTCACTTCCTTGTGTGATGAAAGTGACAAGATCATTCCTTGAACTTGGCATTTTAAATAAACTGCCATTTTATATATATTTTATATTTATTTTCACTTAGTTTTCCATTTGTGCCATTGCAAAGACAGTCTTTATTTATTAAACATATATAGTTAATGTGATTATAAGGTCAACTTAAAGTATTTTGGTGTGTGCAAAAGTTAAGCGACAGCACTTCCACCATTTCTGCAGGATGACCCACCTGCCGCTGTGTCACCCGTGTCTCCGACGATTTTGTCTGGGTGATTGGAGTAGCCGGGTCAATCACTTGTCTTGTCCACAGATCAACAGCTGCCTCCCGCACGTCAGGTGAGCAGGGAGTTGTGAACGAACGCCTTTTTCCTTCATCTCCCTTCTAACGGAGCCGTTCGGCTTTCCTCTTTGGCAGTAGGTGGCTCATCTAGTCCTGCTCAAAGCACACGCGTCTTCCCTTATTCACCATGTGTTTTTATTCTAGGCAGATCGCAGCATAAGCTCTTGGTCTTAAACTCTGGGAAACATATGACAACGGACCTGGGGTTGTTTTCTTGCGGAGGTTTGTGCTAGGTTACATGGCATCTGTAGCGTCGCCACGGGCTAGCTTGCTAATAGCTTCGTAAGCTAGCTTTGCTGCAATGCATTGTGGGTATTGAACCCACAATGCGCATTGCAGCTGTACTTTTGGCACCATGAGTGAAAGTTGTAGGTTGGAATGTGTGGCATAAATACGTTTGAGGTCAAATTTCAAATTGTCCGTGAACGGAGTGGCCATGAGGTGCGGGGAGTCAGAGGTGGGATTCGGAGGTGAGGATGACTCCACGCCCGCATGCGCTATCTCCCCGTGGGTCTCTATGCTGGTCGGCATGGGATCACGGGCTCTGCTCAGGTTGGCAGGTTGGAGGAGTGTGTCCGCCCCAGCGCCGGCCAGCATGAAGCCCTCAGTTCACGGACCCGGTGGCTAATACCCACCGGAAATTTGGCGGGTACGTGACCTGCCATCATTCTTTGCTACTTGTAACGTAGCCATGTTTTAGCTTTACTGTGTATTAGCATGCTACTAACGCTATCACAGCTGTTAATGACGCTCGTTTGAATATGTAAACAATAAACTACTTTCACACACGGCTGTTAGCCACGCTCATTTGCATATGAAAACGTCGATAATTATCGCGGGTTAACCAAAGCTAATTGCCCACATGGATTTAGTTAGTCTCAACATAAAACTCATGTCCACCTTTGTTTTCTGGCTGGGATTTTTCACTTTCACTCTGTGTTTTTACGCCATAGGCGGTCTATGAGGACTGGAAGAAAGGAGCAAGACAGGCCCTCAGCTCTCCCGGCCGGCTGGCTCTTCATCTGCGTTAACATACAAGAGAAGAGAACACCCAGTGGTAACAGTAGAACAAACTGACGGGGACCTTTGAACCAGGGTCAGAATGTGAACAGGGCAGTTATGGCAGGCAGGCAGGCGGCTTGGCAGAGCTGGGGAAAGACAATGTGGGCTTGTACACTTATTTTCCGCATGTAGGCTTTACAGGTGGGGTTTTACTGCTCTAACTCTGTGGGACTGATCAGTGCATTACTAGTGACTGTGTATGTGTAGTACTTGCCAAGCGGAATTCAGTCACAGGACTGCGCCTGCAGACGCCTGGCCGCCGTGTTAGCTGAGCGTTTGGGCTCAGTGTCTGCTACGCTCACTGTCGGGGTGTGAACTTAAAGCCACCGAGTCAGAGCCGTCCAATAATCATCCGGAGAAGAATGCTGACAATAACACAGTCATCTTTATCGCAGCAGGAGCACCGGAGACGGAGCTCCAGAGGGACCGGAGTGTCAGGACGCGGCGTACGGCCAGAGGCAGAGGGAAGACCCGGGCCTGCCGTCTAAGTCCCTCTGGGACTGTAGGAACACTCGGCCGCAGTGAGTCCACGCATTGTTTAGCCCTGGTGCAGCTGTCCGTACTGGTGCCCTCCAGCCCCCTGCTGCTGCTGCTGCACCATGTGACGCTGATACACCTGGAAGAGTCTCTCCCTTAGGTAATCACACACACCTGTTCGCATTGCCACACCTGTTCTCAATCCGCTCGGCAGCCCGCGCCCACCTTTTGTAAAAAAAAAAAAACTCGATTTGAGTCAATTAATCCTTCAGGACTACTTTCACACCTTATTCTAGTGGTCGTCATCGGCCACCGGTGCCGAGGATTAAGGCAAAACTATGAGCTCCAAAAGTGGTCATTTTGAGGCAAGTCCTCCAATTTGCTGAAAAAGCGTTCCAGATGATTTCTAACGCGCTAGTGACTGTCTCCTCGGGTGTTTCAAACCTTATTCAAAGTTTCTTCTATTTATGTACAGTTGTCGGTGCCGTCTGGTGGCCTAGTAGTAAGGCATACTCTGTTCTCCCACATCAGAGGATTTTCAGAGAAGTCTTCAAATTTGCTGAAAAAGCATTAAGTACCTCTCTAATGCACTGATAATTGTTCCTTGAGCTGTTTCCAAGCTTTATGGCTGATTGGTTTACATCAGCTGCACAAAACCCCCCATCACTCTAAGAATCTGAGGTTTTTCAGACATATTCTCTGTTTATTGATCCCCACTCCATAAAATTGTTCAATAATGTTTTAATTCTTTAAACTACTGTTCTGGAAACCTAAATGGGATTCCAGACATGAAAGCAGATAACCTCGGAAATAGAATAATCTTATTTTAAAACAAAAAAATATTTTTAAAAATACTTTCATTCACTCAGTAACTCGGTTATTGTTGTCTATCTGTCAGATCTTAGTTTCTGGACTGCAGATGTTTTGAGTCATAGAAGTGTCATTGTACTAATTGTAGTTTATTTTTATTATAGTCCTATTAAACATGAAAATACCAGGTGATAAGTTAAATAAGAAAAAAAATATAGTACAGTGGGTGTATTTACTTTAAAGTGAGTAATATTTTCGGTATGACCTTTGTTAGTCATATAAAAAATTAATAGTACTTTCATGTGTTTTTCAGTACATTACAGCAGTGTATGATGTAGTGCTGAATTCTGCTCCCTGCCGAAAACTGCATCCCCAGCCGCGGGTGATGTAGTTTTCGGCAGTATCTGTTTTATTTGTATTTTGTGTGTTGTGTATCCAAGATTTAACTTTGGAACGTTTTAAATACCTTACAGTTTGCACATTCTTTAATATTAAATAGATTAAAAAAAACCATAACTGCAATATCTTACAATATTATTAATTACTTAATTGCTACACAGCTATGATAGTGTTAAGAGGTTGAATACTTCACAATTAATTTCATACCCTACAGTCAGAAAGGAGGTAAAATAAAAGCCAGGGAGCATTTCACAACAAATTGTGACAGGGTGAATTTGCACATTGTCCTCTTCATGGCTGACTTTGGAAGGGGAGCAGTTTTCAGCAGGGAGTAGAATTTGGCACAACTTTTTTCGGCCAGGTTAAGGTTAATAAAGGGTTAGGGTTGTCATTTTCAGATGTGTCTATTTCACATTTTTACTTTTTTTTTTTTTTTGCCTATTCAGATAATCGTTTAATTAAATCACATTAAAGAAAATAATCAGTGGAATTATCGATTACTCAAATAAGTGATAGCTTCAGCTCCGAAACACATCAAGGAACAATTTGTCGTATGTTCGAAACTATGTAGGACATTTTAAAGCAAAGTTGAAGACTTGTGTTAAAATAACCATGTATGGAGCTCATATTGTAGTCTTACTGCTCAGCCACCAGAGAGCGCTAATGTTATAATTACAATGAGAAGATTAAAATGCTGTAAATACGAAGATAAACTTACTGAATTAATGTTTTAATTTAAGGATTGGAGAAAAATATGTGTTTTATATAAATACTCAGCACAAAACCGCATCTGTTTACTTGTCTCATACTTTGGCCACGAAATGATAATCCCTAGTACAAACAATTAAAGGTGCGGGGGACGGGGACTTTCGTGACCAATTTCTCATCGAATCTGTAAAACCTCAGTCATAGCCTAAGTACCACGAATCTGTAAGTCTTTCTGTGATTACTCACCTGAATCTCTTGCATTACGGTGAACAATTTCAAAGTGCCATCCACCATAAACAAATCATGTTTTACAAACAAAGCCAGTAGGTCACTTGGGCATCTTCGGAATTTTGTCGCGACGTGCATTGTGGGAAAGGGAAGCTCACACAGCCACCTGGCAGCGGCAGCTGCTTCAGACAGGACGCGGAAACAGCAGGAGCTCCCTTCCCTCTATGCATATTCCTCCAGCCGTTTCCGCGTTTCAAACTGCTTCCGCGTCGTGTTTGCTTCATCCATTTGACATATGGTTGCACTGCCACTGTCAGGTGGTGGTGCGAGCCTTCGCTTCCCACAATGTACGTCGCGACAAAATTCCAAAGATGCCCAAGTTACGTCCCGGCTCCGTTTGTAAACACATGGCTTGTTTATCGCCTCACAGGTTTTCCCAGGATCATCTCTGGACCTGCTACTGTGTTCCTGCCTCTCTCCTGCCTTCATCATCATCACTCACTTATCCATATAGTTATGATAGTGTTTATTTTATAGTTCCATAGATGTTCTAGTTCAGTTATCTGTGCATTAACTGCATCCATGTGTCTCCCCCTACTTCCCCCCTTCTCCCCCAGTCTCTCTCTATCTCTATCGCTCTCTCTTTTTCTCCCTCCTTTACTCTCTCTCTTTAACCCCAACTGGTCAAGGCAGACGGCCATCCTGCAGGAGTCTGGATCTGCTCCAGGTTTCTGCTGTTAAAGGGAAGTTTTTCCTCACCACTGTCACCAGGCACAAGTGTTTGCTCCTGGAGGATTCTGTTGGGTTTTTGTAAATTGGCTTAGAGTCTGGTTGTGACCAGCTCTATATGTAAAGTGTCATGAGATAACTTTTGTTATGATTTGGTGCTATATAAAAAAAATTGATTTGATTTATGGTGGATGGCACTTTGAAATTGTTCACTGTAATGCAAGAGATTCAGGTGAATGATCACAGAAAGACTTACAGATTCATGATACTTAGGCTATGACTGAGGTTTTACAGATTTAATGAAAAACTGGTCACGAAAGTCTCCCGCACCTTTAAGTGACATATACTGTTAATACTGATAATTATTTTTATGTATGTTTTTATTTTGCTGGTTCTCATTTAAAACACTTCAGTTTGTTTTTACATCATTAACATTATGCGTTTTTTCACTTTATTATTCTATGATGAATGTTCTCCAAAATTGTGAAATGTTCTAACCCTAAAATGAATTTAAACAACAAATACCTTTTTTAGGCTCACTTTATTGAATATAAACTAAGATTGAGCTCATTGACAGGAAAATTAACAAAGAGCTAGGTGCCTGTTTCCTTTTCTTTATGAATTATTCTAAAAATCTGTGTCGAGTCATCTTTAGTTTAGGATTTATTCACCTCAGAGGGTTAAACTTCTTACCTTTTTCTCAAAATATTAAAACTTCTCATCACTTTTGCCTAAAATATATTTTTTTTAATTTATTCACTGGTGTAACATGGAGGGTTTACATATAATCTGACTTACTGTCATTATTTTATTGATAATTCAATTTATTCTTAATATTGTGATATTATCCTCTTAATTTTATTTTCTCCTAACGATATGATTTTATTCTTTAAGTGTGACTTTTTCCTCGCAAAAAAATTAAATACGACTTAACCATCGTAACAAAAAAAAAGGACTAAACTTTATTTTGGTCATTTGGATTTAATGTTTAAAGCAGAGCATCCAAATGAAGTAAAGAGGCATTAATTCACAAAATGAACAAAAACTATTAAAAAATTTTTTTTTTTTAAAAATCAGTGAAATTAACAAGAACTACTCCATAAACTCAACAGTAACCTTTTGATATTGACTTTTCTCGCATTATAACTTCTACTTTTCTCAATATATTTTTTTATTATACCCTTTTTTTCTTATATTTATTATTATCATCTAACTTTACTCCAATGATAGTGCCATTTTCTTTATCATAATTTCATGTGTTTTTCATCTTTGCTGGGTCCTTACCCTTCGACGTCACCGTGGTTGTTTACAGTTAAGATGAACATTAATTCTGTGTAAAATGTAAATGAACATGTACAGGACACATTGACTCTGCTCACGTTGGTGTGTTTTTAATGTGAAACAAAAATGTGAGGCCACATTAACACGTGAATATCACACACGGACCACAGTTACAGAAACTACAGTGTGTTTGTGTATTTACAGGAGGTTCAGGTCTAGTAACATGGTCTACAGAGTCCAGGTTCCAGTCCACGGTCACTGAGCAAAGTGCTACAAGAGTCGAATGTGTTAAAAGCTGCTGCAGAAGGTAAGAACAAATCAAGTGGATCAGAGTTGTCCTTTTCAACCGCAAGATGTAAGTCTTGCTAATTTAGTGGTTTGGTTATTTCACACAGACCAGTGTTATTAAGTTCAGTGGATTATTCAAGTTCAACACTGTGTCCTGGCTGATCCCCTGTTGACTGAATTAAAATCATTTTTTTCAGCAGTGACATAAACAAAACTCTGTACAAACAAAGATTCAGACTGAACTGATATGTATTTAAAGCCTTAGAAAGATATTTACACATTTCTAAATCTCTATCTACAACATGCATCAAGGAATGTAATAAAGGTCATTTATTTGACATTTCATCTTTTCAACATCATCTGTAGTGTTCTTTGTCGACTTGAATCTTTGAAGAGGCGTTTGGTTTTTAAAACTTTTGAAATAATAGTGTATATATAATTATATAAATGGTCTATATATGTACAATTGTATATCATCGAGAACTTTGGTTTTTGTTAAAATATAATCGACTTTATGGAGCTAATTTACTGCCAAAACTTTTGAAAAATTATAAATTGTGTTAGATTTTACCCCAGGGTCGTAGAATTGCAACCCAATAAAAATGAGTCATAAAATATACAACAATGATCAATAACATATCAAACCAATAGCATTTGTGTTATTAGATGAGTTTGTTTGATAGGAATGTTTTGTATTTAAACCACAGGACTCTTAAAAAATACCATTATATTTTGGCAGGAGATCGGCTCCATACTTCATATTCCAGTGTGTTTATCTTTACAGAAAACTTGTAGAGATCTAATGATATAACACAGAAAAGGTTCAAGACCTTCATGTGACAGGTTTAATGACCCGACACATTTACTGATCCACAGCACTGACTCCCAGTGTCTGGTTTTACTGAAATCCTGTTGTTGTTTGTTCAGCCGAGGCTTTGAAACTTCTCCCTCAGGTTCTTCACGATGCTCTGCTGACCGCCGTCATTCTTCTGTCCAGGGTTTACGTTCATGCTCTGGGACTCGCCGACCTCAGGTTCCTGCGGCCTCATGGGCTCTGTTTTGTTTTTTGGCTCCTCCCTGTTTATACTCGTCTGACTCCTGATAGGCCCGGCAGCGGTCAATGACGGCCATGATGGAGATCTTTTCCCTGCTGGTTGGTGACCGGATCTGAACATAGCTGTCGTCTTCCTCTTCTCTGTCAGACTGGTTTTCTCTCCATGATGATGATCTTGTGTTCGGTGTCGTTGGTAGCGGTGCCTCACCTGCAACATAGTAACCCTCGTAGCTGACGCTAGAGTCCTGGTCCGGAGCTTCTGCAGGTCTCCGAGTGGGCTCTGCTCAGCCAAGGGTCTAGAGAATTGGCTCTGTGTAGTCTTTTCCTGCGCTCCTCACAGCTGATGTCAGGACTCAGTGATGGACTCTTGGCAGCTCCTCCATCACTGAGGACGAGGCTGGATGAGCAGCTGGAACGTCGTCTCAACCCGCCATCTAATGCCTGCTCCAGGTTGGAGCGATTCCGGCCGACCCCGCCCTTCTGACCTCCTGGTCACTGTATTTGGAGCGGAGTTCCTGAACGTCGGGCCAGTGGAAGCCCTCAGTGGAGGCAGGGATGAGGGGGCTACGGGGACGATTGTGGCTCGGGGGGACCGGCCCGGGGCCCCTTGATGAAACCTGGTCTACAGGATTCGGAGGCAGAGAGGCCGTTGCGCGATGAGGAGGCAGAGTCAGACTGGGTTTACCTGAAAAGCAACACAGATCTTTAAACTGTGGACCAGACTGATCCATGCCTCTTCACTGGAGATGATGTTTTAATTTAGGATTTAAGATGAATAAAACAGTAAAAGTCAGATGGTTTTAAAGTTTCAGAGGCTGATTGGACCATGATGAAGGACATCACATTCTATTAATATTTTTAGAGTAGAGCATATTTATCTCTAACAAAATAAAGAAACAAAACCTAAAAATATTTAAATACATTAAAGCTTGTGACAAAATGTCTATTACATGAAGGCTGGTATTGACAGTTTCAGTACATCACTTAACTGTACATGGCTTCTTAATTTCATTATAATCCTCATGTTATTAATTTTTCCCATAGTATTAAACATCTTACCCCTGAAACTCCATAATTTCTATCCAAAGCTTCAGAAGTTGAAGAATCATAATATTTTGTCATTTCCAGTTACCAATTCAAAGTCCTGCTGAATTTCATTTGAGTGTATTCTGAAAAAACATTCAAGGTACAGGTTCTTTTGAGCATATTTGACAAAAAGAGTAATTTTAAACACTCAAAATCATATTCAACAAATGGACCTCATTGTCCATCTATGTCTTGTAGCTTCTCTTCTTTTGCGCTGCTTTTCAAATGATCAAACACAAAGTGAAGGTAGTAGAAATGGAACAATACAGAGTTGGCCGAGGGGTAAGAAACAAGTTTGCAGCCTCACACTGGCTTAAACATTAGGTGAATGCTGCAAGTGTGTTCCACCAGTCAGTGTTGTTCAGCACACAGCCCGCCCCTTAAGAATACTGGGGAATCTGAAAACTTCTGCCCCCCCTAGGACATTTTTTTAAGGGAAAGATTGGTGTTGATGGGAAGTTGTTTTTTAACTGGATAATTTTGGTGGAAATGCACCATGGTAAAGGTAAAGCTCCTGTGGTGGAAAAGGGGTTAAAGTTTGCAAGCTGGAGGACTCACCTGAACTGTCCTTCTCCTCCACTACACAGGGCAGGCTCTTCTTCCGGACCAGGATGCCCTGACTCCGCTGCCGGACCACAGGTTTGGTGGTTTTGATCCGTTGGCTGTACTGACGGGCCAGATGGAGGACTTTGCTCTTGGCCTTGTCGACTTCATCCCCTTGCTCTGAGTCCTCTACGGGTCTTTGTCCCTCTGCCTCCGCCTTCAGCTGAGCGACCCGAGGAAGTGGCGCCCTGAGAACGGACTCCTGTCCGAACGCTTTTAGAGCATCCTTCAGGCTTCCTGTCCGATTCACGCTGGAGGATTTGGGCTTTGGGGGTGAAGGAGTGGGCGATTCCTCTGTGATGTCGCTGAGATCGAACACACTGCCATTGTCTGGAGTTTTACAATCGACGCCAATTGTTCTGGTGAGACTTGAAGCTTCACGAGGCTGTTCACGACCTCTGTCTTCACTTTGTGGTTGGGTCATCTCTCGTTCCATTGTCTGCCAGATCTTGATCATTTCAGAAGAAGGTCTGAACTCATCATCCTCTGCTAGATTCTCAGATCTGGACTGATCACCTCCTGGACCTGAATCTTCTGGTTCTGTGATGCTTTGTTGAGATTTTAAAGAGTCCTGAGAAGTGCTGTAGACCATGTGACTCCTGGTATCTGAGCAGGAATCCAGACTGGAGGATTGGTGGATGAGGGGGCGTTGTTTGGGACGGTTTCGTCTTTGGGGATGCTGTTCAAGCGGCTGACGGAACTCCTCACCAGCCCGGTTGGGATGTAGGTCAGGCTCTCCCTTCGCTGGAGGCTGAAGGTAGCGTCCTGGCTCCCAGCGGATTCATAGTAACTCTTGATTTTGCCAATGAGCAGCTGGTCTTGCTTTGAGAGCGTGGAGTCTCGTCTCCGTCGAATGCCTCGGTCGGCATCAAAAAGACCTTCGTCCCTCGGAGACAGCAGGGTCAGGTCTGTGGATCCAAAGCTCTCAATGGGGTCAGAGCAGATGCTGTTGAGTCTTGACGTCCGGTCGGGAGGGTCAGCGCTGAGGCTCAGGGTGCTGCCAGTCCTGCTTGGTAACCGCGGTGAAGTACAGCCCGGCGAGCGGGCATCATCCTGGGCCAGACTGCCTCGTTTGATGCTGTTGGTGAAGTGCTGAGCGATGGCACTGGCTTTGTCCAGGACTGAAGATGGAAGGATACTGGCGTTTTCAGCCTCGGTCTCCGCCTCCTCCTTGTCGTCATCATCATCGGAGGATTCCCCGCTGCTCAGAGTCTTTGAATCTGAATCAGGAGTTGCAGAGGACGGCTCCCCTGGAGGCTCTGAATCCCCTTCAGCTTTCTGTTCCAACTCAGGAGGAGACTGTGAGACCCTGGGAGGCGTTACAGGCAAACTGTCTGGTTCTGAGGAAGGTTCTGGTTCAGGTTTTTCTAGTGGTTCAGACGTCTTCTCTTGTGAAAGTTGATCTGTGGAAGGCTTAGGAAAAAAAAAAAAACACACATAATTACAAAATAGAAGAAGTCACTGTTTAAGTGGTTGTGCAGAATCTTCAAATTTAAAGTTGAGTGTGTGATATTTCGTGACACCTAGTGGGAAAACTGTAGATTTCTCCTGTCCTACAATGAGCATTAAAAGCATTGAAGTAGGGCTGCACGATTAATTGATTTTAAATCGAAATTGGATTTTTTAATTAAGACGATTTTAAAAAAAGGGAAATTGTCAAATTGATTTCATCTCTGTCGTGCCTCTGGGCCACGCACCCGCGGGCTACCGTAGACTCTTCCTGCCGTCTGTGACAGCGGTCTGTCACAGAAGTCCGTGTAATGACTGGACTTTAAATCTGTTCATGAACCCACAGTAGTGATACCAATTTAAGCTGTGGTTTCACGCACGGATCCCACAATTCAAATAGCTGCATGTGGATCACTCATCTTACGTTGTCCCGGATCCGTACTGTACTGTCTTCTTCCAATCCGGGTCCGGGTCGCGGGGTCAGCAGCCTCAGCAGAGGAGCCCAGACAGCCCCCTGCCCAGACACATCCACCAGCTCCAGGGATAGAATCCCTCCAGTGTGTCCTGGGTCGGTCTCTTCCATGCATGGATCCCCCAATTTAAATATAACCGCATGGGGATCGCTCATATTATGTGGTCCACGCACGCATGACTGATGCCTGTCTTACAGTGGTATCACTTTTGTGGGCCCAGATACCAAATAAAAAAAAAAAAAAATACAATTAATTTATTTCTCTTAGTTGCTAAATTTTCATTCACAAATGTAAGTTCTGTAACAAAACCAAATATTTATTTTTGAAAGATGTTGAACTTTATTTAAAGTTGTTAGATAAATATGGAAACAAAAAGGCTCTAAAACCATCAGTATTTGCTCTGTTTTGGATATTGTATTGTAGTGTATTCCCCCTGGCAAACTTGTGATGTTATTTTCTTGTTGTATACACTGTTTGTATACTCTACTTCATTCAATAAAGATTTAATGGAAAAAAAAAAAAAACTTCTGTGGGCCCATCACGTGATACCATCACAGATTTGAGATGGTCTGTTGTAGTTTTACCCAAAATCGAAATCGAAAATCAAGTTTTTGGAGGGAAAAAAAATTGGGATTTTATTTTTTGCCAAAATCGTGCAGCCCTACATTGAAGTCATTGGATGGAGTCAGTATTTGTTATGTCTATTCTGGTCTTTTATTCCGAGGTTCTAAACTCTAGTCAAAACTAAGACACAGTAGAAGACAGTGAGCCTGTTTGCATGACCATAAAAATCTGATAACTGGGAGTAATCACAAACAGTAAAACAACAATCTGAAATTTACATGTTTCAGACATATGATAATGGAAAAACGGAAAAATGGTTTAGAGGCTTCAGTTCATTCAATGTCTTTCGGAGTGTAGATAGCAATGATACTCAAACCTTCTATTATCGTCTGCTGTTCACATGGTCACCCTTCCCTATGATTTAATTATTTTTTTAAAACACATACACAGGAGTAAAAGATGAGGTTAAATCAGATTAACCGTTATAAGTCTAGGTGTGTTAATCCAAATTCTCATAATCAGATTACTATTGGTATCTGATAAAACATCAGATTATGCTGTTTACATGATCACTGAATAATCTGATAACTCCAGGAGTCAGATAATGATCACTTTTTGTGCATGTAAACAGGCTCACTGATGAAAAATAAAGAAAAGGAAATGTATAACCTGTAAATCTACACCCAGTTCTGTACCTGGTCACATGTTGGTTCATGGACTTTTGGCTCCTCCCCTTCAGGAAGTTGCTTGTCATCCTGGTTACAGCCATTTGAGACACTGCCACTGTCGTCCTCCTTCAGAAAACACAAAAAACAAAGTGTTTAAAACATCACGCAAACTATAGTGGAAAAAAACAATGAAAACACTCTGTTACAAGGTTAATGTACTTTAGTGAAACTGTTCCATCTGCTTTAATGCAAAAGCCGTCACTCGAAGCTATTAGACGGGTCAGTTCACTCAGTTTTACCTGCGATGTGGTATTTTTACATTTAATTTTCAAACAGTTGTGGACAGTTTCCCTTCAGTGTTTTGATGGAGTCAGTAAAGTGTGGATGTTACGGTGGTTCATCAGGCTGTTTTGTACATGTGGTTCCTTTTGGTTCTCACATGGGAACCTGATGTAGTCAAATCAACTTGACGTCTCTTTCAGTCGGCGTTTGTTAGTCAGCAGCTGATGGATGTTATCGCTGAGTGGGGAGCGCCGTTATCCATCACACTGTCCTCACCATCACCATGGTAACCCCAGTGGACAGCAGAGCCTGGGCCCGGTCGTGCCAACAGGAAATGGCGGCCAGTACGGAGCTCACAAAGTCGGCCACCTGGTCGTCCTCCAGCAGAATGTCGCTGTCCGGCTCACTGTCCTCCGCCTGCTGAAATCCCCCACCCTCCTGATCCTCTTTCTCAGCTGTGGAACGGTCCGGCCGTCCCTCCCCTCCGCGGCTAACACCCCCTCACTGTCTGAATGCTGCACAACATCACACCCTCTGGTTTGTGATGATTTACAACTAGTCGAGTCCACGGGGAAAACGCATGACGATAATTTAAAGACTTTAAACAGTGAATTTTGACGGCTCTTAAGTCAAAAAGGAGAAACTTCTGGTGCAAAGGATGACAAACACATAATAAAAATGACTTCAGAGACGCAAAAAAAAAACCCATCTTGATGCATCTTTTACGTCACTTCCAACTAACAAATGAGGCAAAAGACACAAGATGAATGCTTTGAAAAACATCGTAATCATAACAAATTAACTTCACCTGTCCCAAAATTAAATAAATAAGGTTTGAAATGGAAAAACTGAAGGTGTTAAACAGTGAGTTTAGATCCTAATTCTGAAGTTTATAAACCACACTCACGAGAATCACCCAACAAACACAACAACCTGACAGTAAAAGAGTGAAACCTATTCCTGTTGAGGATTTTCATTTAAAATCCTCTTTTGAAAACATGCAACAATCCAACAGAATTTAAAAAAAAAAAAATTGAATCCAGTTTCTTACCTTTAGCACGACTGTGAGTGAATCAGCAAATCAAACAGAAAAATTCAGTTAAACAATTCCAGTGTCAAAATTCAACAAAAAAATTAAACTTATGATTATCTTGTACAGTACAAAAGGAAAAATTATGTTATTTTACTTCTGTATTTTCTGTCAAATATTCTCTTTATTTACAAGTTGTACTTCTTTCATATTTTAAGAAGTCAAATTTTACTTTGCACATTGTGGTATGTTCAAAGACGTCTCTAAATGTAAGATCTTCGATTTTTTTTAAGGAATTACTGAGCTCTAATGCCAGTTAAATAATTATGAAAACACTAATGTTTATCTGTCATTAAATGTACCAAAGTGAAGACAGAAGAGTAAAGTCAAACTGATCTAAAAGCAGACTGATAATCTGTGAAATGATCAGATTTAAGGTGGACTGTGTTTACCTTTGGTGTTCTTCAGGATCTGCTTGGTTGGTTCTGACGGAGGAAAAAAGGAGGAAGATTATTACATAAACTGAATATGTCATTTAAACATAGGTCATATTTCAATAAATTAATTTTTTCGTATCTTGCTAGAATGATGTTGCAGATTTGTGATGTCCAGTAAGTAAAAAGTACAAAGAATCAATAAAAACAGAACATTTAACTCTTGTGTCAACTAGTGGTTAAAGGTTTGAAGTCTTTGTATTTTTATTCTTGTTACCAGTTTTCTTTCAACACCATCTATTAACCAGATGATGACGTGATGTCATGCTCGTACCTGACTGCCGTCGCCCCTGACGACCATCGCGGGGAAACTCATCAGACTGAGTGGACAGAGCTTTTTTTAGCCGTTCAGGACTGTATCGATACCTGGGAGGGTCTGAAACATAAAAACAAACATGAAACAACACAAACGCATCAAACCCAGTGACTAAGTGAGGGTTTTGTAAAGTGTTTGGACATCCTTTACTCACATATTGAATCCATCTCTAAAATGGCCTCTTTGGCCTGAAACACAATCACAGACAGTGTAAGAAGACGCAGGTACATGTGCTACAGGCATAGAGTCCTGTTTTACTGGTTTCTAAGCTGGTTTTACTGGTGTGTGACCTTCTGTGGGATGATGGCATGGTGGTTTTCCAGAATGATGCGTTTGATGTGATGAGCCCACAGCTTCTTCTCCTCCACCGTCTTCGCCTGAAACATAATGAATGGTTCCAGTCAGGTTCTTTGGTCATTTGATCCTTTAATGTCAAGTCGTTAACATTAATGATGACCAGGACGACGACCAGACCAGTTTACAGAGCAGCTCATTACATGTGTAGATGAATGATGTTGGTTAACCTGTTAAACCCGGGCCATTAGTTTCTAGTGGGAATCATTTCAGTGTAACACAAAACAATGGATGAGCCGATAGAAGCTTCATTCACATAAAACCAAGTTAAAATCAGGAAATAAAAGTACAACAAAATTCATAACCATCGCTTCATAATGCAACCTTCATTTTGCTCTTCAGCTCATCCAGTGAATTTAGCAGTAGAGAAATAATGCTGCATTCATGTGCTGCTGGAAAGATGATCCTTTCCACTTGTCAGTTCAAAATTAAAGATGTTGTGTTCAAGTGCTTTGTTGTCATAGTGAAATGAAAAATGACTGACACCATTTATTGTGACCTGCTACTTGGGTTAAACAGTTTTGGATGTGTTAATTTATCTGCTACATTTTTGGGGGAATTTCCTTTGCACATTGTGTATGCTATAAATGTGCAAAATCATCAGTGAACAGCAACAGAACGTTAATAAATGACCTGTTTATTATTTGCAATTAATCCCTCATTGCTCTTCATGTTGAAAAGTTCAAAGGTTACTTCATCTTGGCAAAATATTCCTAGTTGTCCAGTGGAAAATATAATGTGGGGGGGGGGGTGTTAGTGTGCAGTTTTCGAGTTTGTAATTAGTATTTACCATAGCACGTGAAGGCAGCATAATACTTGTACTGTTGCATCTGTTAAATGTTAGCTTAGAGGTGCAAAGTTTCCCATATTGGTCTTGTCTTATTAAATTATTCTGGATCAAGACAACAGTAGGACTGATAAGACTGAAACAACTGAGGGACAGATTGACCCACTGTTGTCTCTTATCTTTTCACACATTCCAAAGACAAATACGCAACACACACACACATTTCTCCTTTGCCCCAACCCCAAATCTCATCTGCTGTCAACCTGTTTTTTTGGGGTTTTTTTTCACCCTATCCCCTGAATTCCTTTCAAATCCATGAAAAAATTCCAGCATGTGTCCACGTGTACTGTGTGAAAACTGTATGATGTCTTATATTTGTGCTTTGCATTATCTTGTGTTCTTCACTGCAAATTTTAAAGAAAAGGGTTCAGTGGTGGCGCACCAGTTGCGGCGGCCCGATGTCCCTAATCATCGATTGAAATCTCGTTTGATGTACTTTGTGCTGTATGTACACTGTGCTGTCAAATGACGATAAAGTAATCTGCAATCTATGCTGGACTCTTTGTAGCAGACTTTAGCTAATGTTCTTCTGGTTTTGTGGATGTATAACGTGCATATTGCTACAAGGATCAGGTAGCATTACTGTGGCAACACCGACACAACAGTGTAAGAATTTAAGGTGTGGTTCGCTCTCACCTGGACTGTATGAGGCTGTTTGGGGTGTTTGTAGTGGGTGACACTGAAGCTCAGAGAGTCTTTGGCACTTTCAATCAACATCAGGGTGGAGCACTGAAACAAACACCAACAGCATCAGTCTGACATCGCCATGACAACAGCAATGAAGCTCAGACTCGGGGTGTTTCCGTCCTTACAGAGATGTGCGCCTTGTAAACGTAGTGCTCTCCTCTGCGTTTGGTGATCAGCAGCATGCGCTCGAACAGGAACAGCGTCCTTTCGTTTTTGGCCCGGTGGACCTTGAACGTTCCCTCCAGAACCAGCTCCCCGTACGTGGTGAGGTCCGGACCTTTCCAGTGCAGCAGCAGAGACTGGACCTCCTGCAGAAACACAAGGTCAGACAGGAAGCATCACTCAATCATCATAATTTTTGTGTACAAGCATCGTATTTGACATACACTTTACTATACCCTTCCCATGAAGAAAACCCATGAACCAGGCAAAACATTCAGAATGGTGGAAATTTTACAAGATGGAGAACACCGGGATTAGATGTTTGGATTTTCTGAAACATCTTTATTGACTCAGGTAATCCACTTTCCTAAATATTTGCATTGTGTCATACATTTTGACCTTAAAACTTTCTAAATACAGTAAATCTTATTTCTTAGTTTCAAGAACACAAATGTTTTTGGATTGGGGTCATTTGAAATAGAAAAGTGAAAGTCTTTGATACCTTCAGGACCATAAAAAACACTAGTTGGCTGGAAAAGTTCACACTAACATCAATGTTAAATTTTTATTGTTTTCGTCTAGTTACAGATACAGGATATAGTTAGAGATTTTACAAATTTTATTTATGACAGCGGAGAAAATTGTTATGATTAGGATTAACTGTTAAGCAATAAGATGTTTTTTGAGTTTTCTCAACAAAAACCCTTAAACTTTAAAGAATAATAATAAATGATGCTGATATTAACTCCCTCTCAAAACAGAGTAAGATGAACAGCATGCACATGAAACTTATGCGATGAAAACAAAACCAAGAAGAAGATGGCAACATGTGCAGGTTAAGGATAGGGTGGGGCTATGGCGTCATTGTGGCGTATGGGTTGTAAACACGATAATGCAAAGGTAGCATTTTGAAATTTGTTCACACTGTGACCTGGTTTCAAAAATTAGCATATTCAAGCTTACAAAACACCAGTTCTGAGTGAATAAAAACCCTCACTGCTCCTGAACTCACCTCCATGTGGACAGCCCCTAAATGTGTTTCACTGTGTGTGTTTGTGTTACCGACCTGCAGTCTGACGGCGTGTTCATGTTTCCTCTTCATGTCGTTGATGTACCAGGCCACTCCTGTCATGGTGTAGATGGCCTCCTCCACCACCTCATAACCCTCCTCCTCCGGGTCAAAGTGCTTTGCGATCTCCTGAACATCAACATCATCATCATCATCATCATCATCATCATCATGTGACTCTACAGTCAAACTACCAATATCTGACTGTATACAGACGATACTGTATCATATGTAGTGAGCAGATAAAGTGAGGGAATGGGAGGTTTGGTTGTGGTAATTCCAGGTCTGTCAGGGTTCAGGTGAGTCGTACCTGTAGCAGCAGGTGGTATTTGAGGATCCTCTGAACGGGTTTGAGCAGGTATGAACCAAGAGGCAGCGAACGCTTCAGCGACGCCTGACGATCCCGAAAAAACTTCGCCAGAGATTTATTCCTCATGCACTCGGTCAATGCAGCAACCGAACTGAAACAGAAAACTGGTTTTAATAATAATAATAATTATGATTTCTAATGATTTAGATTTCCATAAAGCTTTTTTGGGCACACCAACTGTTAGATACGAGATGAGTCACATTAACCCTTTAACAACTGCAGTCTCTCCAGCGCTGCATTTTGCACTTTACAGTATGCAAATTACTGTAACTCCTGATCCAGGAAATTCAAATGGCATTGGAAAGCTGGGATCCTGAGCCTTCCGACACTATATAACACTTTATGGCAGCAATGTGGGACTCTGTTACAAGTAGAAAGGAAATGTTTCAGAGACTTCCATTACAGGCTAAAAACACCTGGAAATAACAAAAAATATGAAGCCATAATATGGATATTGGATGTTCAAGACCAAAAAGCATGTTTGAACAGATGTTGAATGTTTGTTTTTGCAATCTCAAAAAGTTTTATTATGGACATTTACCGTTGTTCTCATAATAAATATGCTAAAAACTTCAAGTCCGTTTTTTTTTCTTTTTAATTAAAACACACTGTTTTAAGCATTTATTATTTACAATAATATAATCAATGGCCAGATATTGAAAGTTAAGTCCTGAAAACAAAGGTGCAAAAGAATTGGCAAAAAAGCCATTTTCTGACACTTTCATTGCAAAGAAAACATGTTATAATGCCTGTTATAAAGGTAGTCTTAAAACGGTAAAAAAAAAATGATACTAAAAAAATAACATAAAAGTTAAACTGCACTCTATCAGCTGCATTTATACCGGAAAATGAGGACTGAAAAGAGCATCTAGAGTCTGATTTAACTGGACTAAAATGAGCAGCTGGAATCCAGTTCCTCCCAGTCCAAAAAGAAGAACTAGACTGCAATTCAACTGGACAGAAAAGAGGAACTAGGATCAGATTTCACTTGAAAAAATAGAGTATAATTTAACTACAACAAAAGAAGAGAGAGAAAAAAAGTCAAATTCAATCAAAAAAGCAGGATGAACCAGTGTCTGATTTAACTGGACTAAAAGATGGAACTGGAGTCTCAATCAACTGGGCTAAAAAAAAAAAAAAAAAAAAATCTGGAATCTGAGTCCAAGTAAACTGGAATGAAAAAAGAAAAATAGAGTCTGAGTTGACCACGAACAACTGGAGTCAACTAGACTGAAAGACAAACAGAGTCTGATCGTATGCATTAAAAAGAGACACTGGAGTCTGATTTGGGCTGAAATGGACTTGATTGAATCAGACCAAGAAGAAGAAATAGTGCAAGATGAAACCAGATTAAAATAAAGAACTAAGTAATAGTGAATTTGTTGATGGTTCCTGTCAGACTGTACTTGGTTTGTTCATGTAAATGAACTTACTTTGGGTAGTTGGTGCAGTACTGAGTGTAGATTTCAAAGTACTCGCTCTGAAAAGACACAAACGTCAACATAAACATAGAACACTAGTCACTGATAACAATAAACTCTGACTGACTGTTGTGTGGCATCTCTCACCTTCATGACAAAACACCTGGCAACGGCAACCGGGTCGTTGTCGCACAGATCCAGAGTCTGGAGCAGCTCGCTGCCAACAGGAAACAATGTCACCATGACGACAATGTCAGTCTCAACAGACACAAGCGCTTAATATCGCCACAGCTTATAAAAACAGATGCCATCCAACATGCTAAAACTATGGAGTTCATTTTATTTGGTGATTAGAGTAAATAAATAACTAATAATTATAAAAAAACATGAATAAAATGGAACCTCCAACTCTCACTGAGGATTTTATGTGGAAATGAAGCATTAAACGCAAATGAATGAGCTGAACAGGGTCGAAAGTGGGTGTAATATCAGCATATGACCAGCAGGTGGGGCTTTGGCAATTTTACTTTACACTACATGGTTGCATTTTATGTTCCAGTGTTTTTGATAAGATAGATGAAATATTCACCTGCTGAACTGAATCATAATATTCAGACACTGGCTTTAACACTTTAATATGGTATTACAATAGCATTACTTCATGCATTAATAAGTATTAACAGTTAACACTAATAAGTATTAAATGACTTTTAAGGATTTCCTGTTAGTTACTTTTGTCAGTAATATTAGTAAATATGTAATAAAAATGTTAATTATATATTTCAGCTGTTTCATGAAGAGAAAAATGGTCTAATTAATGTTTTTTCTCATAACTTATATGAAATATGAATTAATCAAGAGGTTTTAAGTATCATTTAACCTTTTTTTTTTTTCCAGTTATTAAATGTTCTTTGAGACCATTCTTTGGGTTGAAAACATGTCAAAACAGTACATCACAATTCCAAAAAAAGTTGGAACACTGTAAAATGTACATTAAAAGCAGAATGTAATGATTTGCAATTCACATGAACATCTTAAAATAAATGTTTGCACTAAGAAAATGTCCCATTTTAAGACAAAAATAAGGTAATAAGGTAAGGTAATGGTCATATGGTAATGACAGCAGCATGTCACATCAGAACATAGATACAAGCATCATACCTTCTATGTTCTGATGTGAATAAAATATGGGCTTATGGCACTTGATCATTGCATTATGTTTTTATTTACATTTTACAGTGTCCTAACTTTTTTTGGACTTGAGATTGTATGTTGGAAGATTGACAAATAAATTCACAATGATAAAACATATCTAAATAGATCTGAAACCGTCTTTTCTTAATTCTTCTTAAGTCTTACCATGACATACTGATCCATAATGAATAACATCTTTACTAATAATAATGTATGAACAATGTATGAGTTAATTAGTGTTGAACCTGTTGAACTCGTAGATGTCCTCGATGTTCCCGAACAGAGCGCAGACCTGCTCCGGTCGGATGGACAGGTCACCCTGGTCAATGATGTGGGCCAGATAGTCCTTCAGGAAAAACACCAAGAAAACAGGAAGAAAAGCATGTCACTGTCAACCTTTAACGAGAAATAAAACGTGTGTCTGGAGCCACAAAACTATATCTGTACGTCAAATGCCGTCTGGTGAAAATCGAAGTCACATCGATCGTAGAGGAGCTGATGCCATCACTTTGTCACAGTGACGGCTTTCATTTTTTATCTCAGTTTCATTCTATAAGTCTGAGCTGTTCTTATTTTCATAGAGGATTCCATCTCTAGTCGTTTGGAAATCTGACCCGATTCAAGGAAAACTAAGTCAAATGAAATGTTACAGTAAGTTTTTTACATTCAGACGACACCAGACTGTGTTCAGCTTAGAAAGATACTTGAACCATTTTCAACTTATTTCAGAGACGAATGAATAACTGATTTGATACAATTATAAGCTTATTAAGATATTTATAAATGAAAAGCATATTTTATTCATTTTGATTTAATGCTGTAAAAGCCTGAGAATAAATCAAAATTAGGTTGATTAATTTAACATTATCAGTAACATTGATCATAAATCCTTTTCTTTTATAGGAAGTTTAACCTTTTTACAATTTGAACTTCATTTCATCCACTGACGCTTAATCTGTATACTCTGCTGTTAGTTTCGTTTTTTTTTCCTAAGAAACATGTTGCCATCTTAATTAAGGAGCTGAATGAATAAACTTAATTATCATCATTGCTGTATTATTCGGTTATGATCTGTGTGTTGTGTTGTTGTCCTGGTGTGTGTAGTGTTGTTATGTGGAGGTCGGTGCTGCTTTATCTCTGACTGTCCTCCTGTTACATAAGGCTTTAATCCCGTCACTGCAAGACGTCTTAAGGAGTTAATTATAGATTGTCCAGAGGAATCATGGTCAGTTTGTCCCCAGGCTCAAACACCGGGTTCACAAACAATGAACATGACAGAAACAACCCATTAGGACATCATACTCTCAATTATAACTGTATATGGAAAGTATAACTTTACTAGGTTCATGTGAACACACACTCGTTTCGTTAGCGTGGTTTGATTAGTTGTATTTCCCTTTGTCTCCAGTAGGGGGCAGACAACTTTAAATTAAACAGTTATGAAGTCTGATGGTCTGATGATTAAAGGGGTCATGTTTTGCTAAACCCACTTTTTAGTCTTTGGTACATTTTTTGTGTATTTGGACCCTAACAGTTCATAAAGTTTGAATTTGAACCCTCCAGGTGTTGCAAAGCTATCTTTATCTTCATTCCGGCAAAAATCGAGTGGACTTCTACAACCCGTTTCAATTCCTTCTTAATTTGTTACATTTTATAACTAGTTACGTCATGACATTTGCAGATATAAGGTCAAGACTTCTGATGAACATTTCTCTGAGTACACCATAACTGTTTGTCAGCAGCAGCGGTTGTAGTCCATACTGAAAATGTCCAAACTTCGAGCTGATTACTTAAAATGTTCAGTTTTTGGTTGTATTAACAAACACAAGTGGCTGAACGGGACAGAACGCACAGTCAACAACCTAGAGGGGGTGGGGTCATGCATTTAAAGGGCCAGCACTCAAAACGACCTTTCTGGTGTCATACTCAGAAATAGGGTTGAAGATGGACCTGTGGAGTTGAATTAATGAAGAATTCAGACCCAAGCATAGCATTTACAGTTTGTAGACCACAGGGAAATGTTTTAAAATGCATAATTCCATCTAAAAAAAAAAAGCAAAATATCACTCCTTTGAGATATCAGTAGGTTGAATTATATGTAATTATTGTAAATAAATAAACAAATAAATAAAAATATGACCACAGCTCATATGACAAGGTTCTGGTCCAGTCGGATCCAGAGAGTGTTCGTTTCCAACCACTTCCTGTTCACCATGATCCACTTTAGTTCATGAACATGACCACACTGGCTTTATATAAGGCCATTAGCAGCAGATTTGTAAATCATATCTGATGTCATTAATCTTTAATCCAAACAATTTCAGATTCTTAGAGATGAAAACATTACCTTTAAACCCAAAAACCTAAAACTAAAATCAAATTACGACTGATTTAAAACTGCTCTGTTCATCTGAATAAAAGTAAAAACCAAAATTTTTCAAAGATAAAAGCCTGATGGGATATTTTACTGGTTTAGTCACACAGTCCAGTTAACTCTGTGTCTGTATCTGTAGTTATTATCTTTCCACTTCCTGTCTATGTTCCGCCCCCCACCATCCATTACCCACCTCTACAATCATGCGCAGGTCTCTGACATACATCCTTTCGGTCTCAATTATCTCCATGACAACCCGGTCCAGGTAGGTCAGCTGTGGGTTCGGCGCCATGATTTTGGTTCCAAATGGACCAGTCTGTCGACGACTTGCACCTCGGTTTGGCGTCGACTCCTTGACGCTCCGCCCCTTCCTGTCAGGTTGCTGTGGGCGTGTCCAGGGCTGCTGGTCCTCCGCAGCACCTTCCTGGGGGCTCAGGTGGAGGGCGATGTCCGGGTCGGAGGATCGGGATGGAGGTGGGGTAGGGTGGTCGTCTCTGGAGGATCCGGACCCTGAGGACAGGGTGGAGACCAGGCTCACGGGGCGGTCGGAGGTGTCGGACGGCGTGGCGGATGGAGCACGCTCATTGCTGCTGATGGAGGCAGTGGAGAGGCGGGGCGACTCTGTAGGAGAGGGAGGAGTTAAGAGAATAGTGACTCACAGAGGTAATGGGTTTAATGAGACCAGGTCCCTATAAACCAGGTGTAGGAAAGAGTTCATGTGGATCCAACAGAGGGATAAGAACAGCTGAGGTTGGGGTGTTCATGAGTCCGTCTGATGAACAAACATCAAACTCACTTTCACGTCTCTCATGACATGAACCCAAAACAACAAAACCACCTCTATCTGGAAAACCCCATCATCTCCAGAATAAGCCTGTGGACCCCCTGTGATCATCTGAGACCCTATAAGGGGGTCCAGGACCTCAGGTTGGATCAGTGTGGCTTAAAATCAGCCGATAACTACAAACCATGGACATGTCTGGATAAATGCAAAGTGAGTTTGTTAAATATGGTCGAACCTTAGAAGGATGAGGTACTGGACCTATTAGTGTTTATGCCATATTTACTTTTACAATTTTTATTATTTTCTTTCTTTCTTCTTTTAGTCCTAATCCTGATCTTTTTCCAACCAGAACCACTTTGTTTTTGTGTCTAATCCAAACCAGACCGTAGGAGGGCATCATCATCACCTGGATAGAACAGTTATGTACGATGTTGGAACATTATCTGTGTATTTTTGACATAATTCATCCATATATCTGGTTTGGGAACACCGTTTATATCCAAAGCTGTATTTCATTAAGAGGCAAACCTGTGAACGAAAACCCTACAAACATCAGACATACATAATTTAATGAAAAATGGAGAGGTCGTCACTCGGGGTTTGTACACATTTTTCAAGGTCAAATTCAAGCACTTTTAAAAGGTCATTTTCACATTTTTCCAGCACAGCACTTTATCACACATATGATATAAAGTTTTATTTTTCATAATGTATCACCTCTCTGTAAGTCGCTTTGGCTCAGCATCTGACCTGGCAGAGTTAATAATACCAAAAATAAAAAAAAATAAATTAAAAAATCACATCAGAGTTATAATTGCAAGCACTTTCAAGCACTTAAACTAAAATTCAAGCACTTTTCAGACCTTGAAAACAACACTGAAATTCAAGCATTTTTAAGGATTTCAAGCACCCGTATAAACTCTGGTCACTGATCAAACTCGGCATTTCTGAACTGTTCTGAACAACTGGTTTTTACACATTTTCATCCACATTTCATAGAAGAATCTGAGCTTGATGTGAAACTACTCTTTTCCTGGTGAGCTCCTGGTTTATTTCAGTTTGACAATGGTCTGCTTTGTTAGAAAATCTTTAAATATGATACCACCTCTGTTTTCCACTGGGTCCTGGGCAGTGGCCGGCGATCCAGGAAACTTTATCATCACCTGTTCATCATTTAATTGGTTTATTGATTAGAAAATCCATCAAACACCATCGTGACCAGATTCACGTCTCAGCTTTAGTGAAGTAAAATATTTAATGATTGGTCAAATCATTCCACCAGTGTCATCAGCCAATCACAGATCAACACATAATCTCTCAAATTGCATGCCAATCTGATCAATACCGATTGGTTCATTCCAGCTGACTCATTTATTTACAGTCGGTGTAAGAATGGATTGACCAGAGGATGTTCCCCATTATCTGGATCGCTCTGCTCTGATTGGTCTGTTATATGGATAGCTCTGCCCTGATTGGTCCATTTGCTGGGATGCTTTACTCTGACTGGTCTACTTACTGGGACCCCTCTGATTGCTCTTTCATTGGTCAGTTTTCTGCTCTATTAACATATTCTGTCTCCGGTTAATGGCATCACATCTGTTAACTGTTGGTAAATCTCTCAACGTCCATATTCATCAGCCTCTGAACTGTGACTGAAAGCAGATCTGGTTTCACCTAAAGGACCAGGATATCGTCAGAACATAACATGTCCACCACGATGTGGCATCAAAACCAATAGGACAATCAATTTTACCTCTGGAATTAAATTATCTCTAACAATATACACCATATTTCAGAAGCTCTTCGTGCCTATTCTGTTTTGTATTAACTGGAGTTTCTCAGATAAATGAACACAAAGGTTAGATCTTCCAGTCAATGTTGTAAAGGAACTAGTTCCACTTAACTGACTATTGTTGAAATATTAAATACATGTATTAGAAACAGTGACTGAGACAAATTCAATATATATAAAGTGGTTTCCGAGAGCTCCATTGTTTGGTCATTCTCTAATCTGT
This sequence comes from Sphaeramia orbicularis, assembly GCF_902148855.1. Lineage (NCBI taxonomy): Eukaryota > Metazoa > Chordata > Actinopteri > Kurtiformes > Apogonidae > Sphaeramia > Sphaeramia orbicularis. The sequence goes on from NC_043979.1 coordinate 26,082,484, forward strand.
ATCCTTTATTCATTCATTTTCCAAACTTAATCCTCCAGAGCATGGGTCTCAAACTCATTTTCTTTCAGGGGCCACATTCAGCCCGATTTGATCTCCAGTGGGCCGGACCAGTAAAATCATAGCAAAATAACCTATAAATAATGACAACTCCAAATTTTAGCCTTTGTTTAGTGTAAAAAAAAACCCATTAAATTATGAAAATACTTACTTTATAAACTATCCAGACAAAAAAGATGTGAATAACCTGAAAAAACTGAAATTTCTTAAGAAAAATAAGTGCAATATTAACAATATTCTGCCTCAACTTATCATTTCTACATGTGCATTATGGATTGGATCTACAAAGACACTAAACACTCAGTAACAGGCAGAAAACTGTTAAAACTGTGCTTAATTTTCTTTAGAAATTTCAGGTTGTTCATATTTGTTCAGGTTATTCACATTTTATTGTTGCAGGATAGTTTGTAAATGTAAATATTTTCATAATTTGATGGGTCTTTTTGTAGTAAAACAAAGACAAAATTTGAAGTTGACATTATTTATAGACATAATGTAATATTTTCTTCACATCAAACTGAGAAGAAAATATGGAGTCATTATTTTTTGTAGGATATTTTACTTCAGATCATATTGGTCTGTATGTGGAACCTGAATTAAAATGAATCTGTGGAATTTTTGCACTTTGCAAATTCATCCCAAGGGCCGGATTGGAACCTTTGGCGGGCTGCATTTGGCCCCAGGGCCGCATGTTTGAAACCCCTGCTCCAGAGGGTCAAGGGTGCTGGTGAAGGCATACACCCTGAATGTCTCCTTGTCTCTGTCTTGACACCACAAATTATTTGGTTCTTGCCAAGATAAAAAAACACACTTAGATTTAGAAGTGTTAGATGATTTCTTGTTCTAAGAGTTAATTTCTTATTTTAAGTGTTCATACATCTGTAGGCACGCTTATTTCTAGATTTAACAATCTTAATTCAAGAAATCTTGTCAAGTGAAATTATCTTGCTGCATGGACAGATATTTCACTTGTTTTGCGTACCTTTTCCTCAGATTTTTTTTTAATCTTGTTTTTAGACACCCTTTTTTGCAGTGTAGTCTGAAACAATACTAACTGATATGGACTAAAACTGACATCAGCGTAATTCAACGCAGTTAAACGTCCAGCAGAGGCAGTTTCACCTTTTAGCGTCATGACAGCTTTACACACAGTTAGTGTTAGCATTAGCATTACAACAACAGCTAACGACGTAGGGACCAATCATAGCAGAGCGTCCCCCCAGCTGATCTATTACACCACCTTTTATTCATCCACAGGTCGGACACTGTGCTCAGTTCTAATGGAAAAACTTGAACAGCATGATGAGGATTCATGTGTGCTCATGTGGTCACGTGAAGTTTGTGTTGGGAGTTGGTAATTTGTTGACATTAGCTCTATTGGCCTGTGTCCATGACAAACACAACACACTAAGTCGAGGACTCGCACAGATGACAAAGCAATAACCGAGCTGATTGGTTGATTCTATGCAAACAAAAAATATAAAAGTTGGTGGAGCCTCTGGGACACCAAACACTTGTTTTAGAACCAGTGATTTCCAGCCAGGAGTTTGTGTTTCACAATTTTACTGTCACTGCGTAAGAGACAAAACATCAGCCTTTTGTATTACATTCAATGTGATAGAAGTGTGAGATATAATTATAATATTAATCAATATCAATATCAACAATAATATTTGATCAGTTTGAAAATAGATGTCTGTGAAAAACACACTGATGGTTGAAATGAAATGAAAATTTATTTGACAAAAACTGAAGGTTCTGGGATGGATGGTTTAGACTGTGGTTTCAGTTTTACCTCATGATTAAGAATTGGAAAGAAACTCAGCTGGTTTGAAACTAAAACTGAGAAAAACATAAAATTAAATAAAAAAATCACATCCCTTGCTGAAGATGCTGACTTTGTCTTCTGTGTCGAAGTTAAATATCTTGCTTATCACTGTATAACAGTATTTTACACTATGAGCTGTTACTGTCTTTCTTCTCTAAAGTGTTGGTTTTAGTGTCTTTAACCTGCAGAATCTGTATAACATGATTTTTTCCTGAAGAAATAATTTTTTTGTAAGATTGCTGATAAGGTGATGTCTGCTTTTCTCACATAAAAGATCATCAGATGCATATAAGAATATTTATGTAAGTTTCTACTCTGTGCACCCCACTCTATGGTTAGAGTTACTATTAACACAGATAAAGGGTAAAACTGATTGGTTTCTCTGAAATGATGACTTTAGACACTGAATTATAACCATCAGTCTGTGATGTTCTGAAACAATTTCTGAACTCTGATGTGCAGTCAGTCTGATTTATACAGATGCTTTATTACACTAACTTATGTTAGTGTGGATTTAGTCTAAAAGTGGGGGCCACAGTCTGTGGAGTTACTGAAATACTGCAGCGTCACAGATGGATGTACAGTTAGGAACATGAGGACTAGAAATTTGAGCAAAACTGGGAAGAGTTTGGGAGGAATTCCACTACATTTTATGAGAGGACTGTGGATTGTGATTCTGTGTCAGAAGATCCTCATATGATCTTTAGACGAGACCCACAAGACCTCGATATTATGCATTTCTGTGTCAATTTTCTGCATGAAAATCTGTGTGAAAGGGCTTCATGTTCCTCCACTAGCTAATGTCAGCTAGCAACAACAAATGACCAGTTCAACACAAACTCCACAAAAGCTCCTGTCAATCTGTCAGACTGAACTGTGGTATCAAACTGTGACAGTTGAGATAATCTGTGTTAAAATTGTCTGACGTCCTAAACATCAGCTTCAGTGTTTTCCATCATCGCTGTTCAAAATGTCCGCCCCGCGACTTTTCGGTTGGTGATGACGTACCGGATAAACGCCGCTCAGCCGATTTAGCTACGAATCTGAAAAGAGTGAATCCACCTGAGACGGAGACAACACAGACATTCGGAGGTCAGAGGTCAGCAGTGGTACAGCGCCACCTGCAGGACACTGTTCACACTGAAGTAGACATCAGAAGGGGCTCAGTCAGACTCTCTAAACAGGACAAAAGTTTTAAGACACCTCCATATACATGTTTAAATCATAACCTACACTTTAAACTGTAGAAACACTGCCTCCCTCTGTTGAACAGTTTTTTCTTCCCTCTGTGGTGTAATAACAGCCACATGCTTCAGAGGCTTTAGTCTGTTCTACTTGTAGATTTCAGGGATTTATGATTTATTTTTGGCCTCATCCCCAGTAAAAAGCAACAGAAAACACTAGAAATGCTTACTCAGTCCAAACACACATTCTGTCTCCCTACATCGTCTTTATGTTACATATATGTGTCATACATGTGGAAACAGACGCTGACAAACCGCAGCTGATCTGTGTCTCTTTAAAAGACCAAAGAACTACAAACAGGAAACAGAGTCAGTTTGAAGCAAAACACATTCACTCCAACACACAGAGACCCACGGACACACACACACTCCGGCGTCCGTTAGCTCTGACTGGCTGCCTGCCAGGGTGAAGTCAGCGAGGCGTTCACTGACCCAGCAGGAAGGGAATTTACAGCTTTGGACACTTCAACCTGATAAGAGCAGCAGGCAGCCAATCAGAACACAGCATTTACATTCAAACACACACCTTCAAGGGGAAATCACACACTTGAACTTTGACCTGCGGCGGTTAGACCACGCACAGAAACACACAAACTGTAAACATACTGTTGAACCTCATGTCTGAACACACTAAAGTTTAAGGATGCTTCCATTCACTGCAGAAAAGAAAATGTAATGTGATGTTCAGGGTTTAAATGAGCACTAAATCAATGAAATGAGTAAAACAGTAATGAAAGCAAAGAAAATAATTAACAAAACAAGCAAAAAATGTAACAAAAATCTGTGCATAATCACAAATAAATAAAAACTTAAAGTATGGGACAAAATTAACAAAATTTAATAAAAGTAGAATATGAACAAATAGTCAAGTCACAAAAGTCAACAAAATAAACAAAAACTGATGAAAAAACAACAAAAACAAAAAATTAATAAAATAATGTTTCATGTTGTGAATGAACTACATCAAACCAGACTGTCATCTCACCAAACCAGCGGTGGACGAATGCTCGTCTCAGCCGCCGCTCATCACCAGCACTCCTGAAGGAGATGCGGATCTCCTCCTCCGAAAAAAAAACCTCACCACAGCAACCTGTCCTCCTCCTCCAGGTCCTCCTCCTGATCCAGATCCGGACAGACTCCGCCACAAACTCCTCTGATACCCCATCACCCAGAAAACCCTCAGAACCAACGGCTTTAGATGTTTTTACTATACTACAGAGAATAGGGTTAGTTTTCCCAGTTGTTTCAGAGACGCCTGAACACTGCACTAGTTCAATAGACTGGAGAGACCTGGACCCCAGACACGATGAGGGAGGAGATATGAAAATACAGGAAGCAGGGGGTGGAGATACACGGACACTACAGCTCCCACAATGCTTCTCAGCACTATAACGCTGATTCCACGCCTCCTCGTACAGAGTCCAGACTTTCTACAGCTCGTATGTGCAGTTCATGGACTTACTAGGACTGTTATACATCATCTATAAGATTGAAAATAGAACGTATGAAGTCTGTTGGCTCAAGATTTACAACTGTTAAATAATATTCTTCCTTAATATTTGTCTGGATCATTAATACCATGGAAAATTTGATGACATAAACAGGGAAAAGTCTGTAACAGAGGAAAGTTTTTACAGAAAGAAACATGATGATGAATAAAACCAGGTCCTCCAGAACCAGAACTGCACAGACCACCTAAACCAAGACCAGACCAGACCAGAAACGAGACCAGATCAAAGATGTGTGTCAGTTCCGTGATGTACAAGCTTCTGTTACGACAGGTGAAAGTGGATGTTTTGTAACATGAGACGTTATGGTGGATCTGAATAGAAAGTCGTCCTCCTGGTTCAGACTCTGCTGCCTCTGTGGTTTTATTTTCCAACCCTCATATGTACCAGTGAAGTCCAAAACCCTGAGCTGGAGGTTCATGAGCTTCTCCTTCCTCATCTGTCCAGGTTTGGTGTTTGAAGTGAGGTGTCCTGCAGATGCATGACCTTTAACTTCCTACGACCACTTTGAACAAACAACAGAAGATCGGGATGGGGGTCAACACACCTGCAGATAGGCTCACATATTCACAAATACAACGACAGACCGCACTAAGACCTATCGTGTCAGATTACGCTCTAACCCTTTTAAGACTGCCATTATAACAGGTCGCATAGGTGTCTTCATGTTTTCTTTACAATAAAAAAGTGTCAGAAAATGTCTTTTTCGCCAGTTCGTTTGTACCTTTGTTTTCAGGAAGAACTTAACTTTCAATATCTGACTATAAATTATGATTGTTATAAATAATAAATGCTTAAAACAGTGTTTTAGTAAAAAAAAAAAAATCTATTATCAGAAATAACTGTAAAGGTCCACAACAAAACTTTTTGAGATTGAGGAAATAACTTTAATCTATTTAACTTGTCTCTTTTCAGTTTTGGACAGCACTGTGAATTGCCCTGTGTATGAATTGTGCTATACAAATAAATCTGCCTTGCCTTGCCTATTTATCTGCTCAAACACGCTTTTTGGTCTTGAACATTCAGTATCTATATTATAGCTTCATATTTTTTGTTCTTTACGGGCATTTTTTAGCTTGTATGGAAGTCTTTGAATCAAGTTCCTTTCTACTTGAAATGGAGTCCCACATTGCCGCCGTATAGCGTTATATTGTCGGAAAGTTTAGGATTTCAGCTTTCCGATGCCATTTGAATTTTGTGGATACAGGAGTTAGAGTAATTTGAATGCTGTAAAGTGCAAAATGTGGCGCCAGAGAGACTGCTGTTGTTAAAGGGTTAAACAGTAACGATCATCATTATTCTATCAATTTACATTTTATCTAGAGGCTGAACATGATACAAAAAAACATAAAATTATACATTTCAGAAAAATGTGACATTTTAGGATTTTTATGCATACATGTGGAAAACAGCCCAAGAGCGCCATGTAAACCTTAATCAAGAAGAACCACATTTGGTAAATACACGTAACATATCCAGATGCACTAATAAGCCTCGGAGTCAAATCCTAAACACAACAGGAATGGACTGAATGGGCAGCTTTTGGCATTTCCAGTCATACTTTCACAAACTCCTCCTACAACTAACACTATTAGACCTTACAGTTACAGAAATAAAGGTCTTTGTCGTGTGGCGTAATTACACACAAAGTTATGGCAAAGACATGAAATACTAATAAAAACAAACCCTTGAGTTCAACAGGGAATTGGTCCTTGTGTCTGTGTTTTAACATCACTGATTGGACTGAAATGTCAATATAATGAGACAAAATACTTGCTGTGTCAGACCACATGGAGATTTTAGCACATGTCCATGAAGTTTACCACTCCAGCTATGATTCAGAATAAAAAGAGACGACTGGAGAAAAGAGTATTGGGTCCTGAAAATACGCTTCTGTCTCTTAATTGCAGCTGAAAGTTGTACCAACGATCAGAGATGATGGACTGTTCTCTTCACAGTATGGAACGGTTCACTTCCTGTCTCTGGTCAGAGGGGTGGAGAACATCACAAGCATTACTTGATCATAATTATCTATTATAATGCTTGTTTTTATCACCCCCAGATCACATTTTTGTTGTGAAATCTCATGAATGATACAGTGAGAGGCCTAAAATAAAGTCCACTTCCTCCTGACACAAGTACACCTTAAAAACATAATTCTATTGTCTAGACCAGGGGTGTTCAACTCGTTTTAGTTTAGGGGCCACATGCAGCCCAATTTCATCTGGAGTGAGTCGGAACAGCAAAATAGTAACATAACAACCTGTACATATTAACTACAAATTTTTTTACTGTTTTAGTACAAAAGGTTTCAGTGCAATTTTAACAATATTATGCCTCAGCTTCTCATTTATATATGTGCATTACAACCTACAGATCGGAGTGGATCTACAAATGCACAAAAATTTAGTAACAGCAAAATATTGCTAAATCCCCTAATGGCATAATAATTGTTCTTTGTCGTTTAGATTTTTCACATTTTTTGTGAAAGAATAGATAAAATAAATGTAAATGTTTTTGTCATGTAATTGTATTTTTTTCACACTAAAAGAGAAATATCTACAATTGTCATTTACAAGTCAGGCTATTTTATTAATTGGTTGTTATGTAGCCAATTAATAAATAGCCTGACTTGTAAATGACAACTGTTGTTATGTTAGGTTGTTATGTGGGGGCGACACGGTGGTGCAGTGGTTAGCACTCATGCCTCACAGCAAGAAAGTCCTGGGTTCGATTCCAACACCAGTCGACAGGGGTGGGACCTTTCTGTGTGGAGTTTGCATGTTCTCCCAGTGTCTGCGTGGGTTCTCTCCGGGTACTCCGGCTTCCTCCCACCATCCAAAGACATGCACTAACAGGTTAATTGGTTAATCTAAATTGCCCATAGGTGTGAATGTGAGAGTGATTGTTTGTCTCTATATGTTCAGCCCTGCGATGAACTGGCGACTTGTCCAGGGTGTACCCTGCCTTCGCCCCTATGTAGCTGGGATAGGCTCCAAGTGACCCCCGTGACCCTAGTGAGGATAAAGCAGGTTCAGAATGAATGTTATGTGGCACCGTGGACTGATTTGGTCCTTTGGCGGGTTTTGGCCCGTAGGCTGCGTGTTTAACATCCCTGGTCTAGATGTTTATTAGATGTGCATCTGGTGGAAAAAGTGTCCAGTTTTTACTTGAGTGCTGCAAAGTCAGCTGAAATCTGTGAAACCTGTCACTTTGGAATCAATAGAAACTCATCTACGGGCAGCATTATAAAGGGGCGGGGCTTTGCAGAACCGTGTGACCCTGTAAAAGGAAGTCACCCTGCAGTGAACCACCTCGTTCTTGAGACTCAGTCCTTTAAAGTGAACTGAAGTGAGTGCTGTTGAAGCCACTGCAACAACAGCTCCTGCTGGTGGTTAAGGGTCAATATTCACATCTTACGAAATATCACAAATTCTGTCAGTAACACAGGGTGGAAGTTAATGTTTGGTCCGACACTAATAACATTAATTTTAGCAGCAACACAGTCATAAAACAAATCAAAAGCTTTGTTGCTACCAAACCACCGTCTCAAAGTAGATCTTTTACATAATTTTTGTTTTGTTACGTCCCTTTCTCTATAAACTCTTCCAGAAAACTACCTCCAAAATACCAGGAAATGAATCCACACCTCATATCGCACTGACTGATAAAACCAGTACCGAGACCCTTTTGGGAAAGCTAACAGATGTGCATATGTGGCTGTGTTTACAGTGAAAGTTCAGCTCCATAACTTCAACCTGTTCAGTGTTTTCTCATGTGATTCTCAGGTTGTTTATTCACTGTGATGTTTCAGTCGTTATCATATTATTTTCCTAAAATCGTCATAAGATGCAAATAAAACATCCTGACAAAAGCCAATGGTTTTTTGATGATGCTTCTATCTGCCCAGCAGATGTTAGCCTGGCGGACCTGGTCTCTGGTTGCCAGTCGTCTCCTCACCCTCTGTGGGCATTTGTTTATGTGTTTGTTTGTTTATGTCCCGGAGCGTCTCAGAAAGGGGGCGGGGCCAGGCGGCTGTATAATGGATGTCTGTTCTGTGACACAACAAACCCCTTTGAAACCACAGAGCTGATCTGAGACCAGCTGCGACACTGCATCGCCACGTCTGACTCATGATTGGCTGCAGGAGGCAACGCATCACTTCCTGACAGGTGGAGAAATGAGCAGGTGGACGATGATGCAGCGTTCCCAGAATTCAAGCTGCTCTGTCACAGTGAGAACAGTTTGGACAATGATGAAGTGTAAAACTTTTCTTAAAATCTTTCTTTAACCCTTTGTACGCTGATAATGATGAGCAGATCACACACCTTCATCTGCGGTGTGCGTCTGTGTGTGCGTTTAATCCGTCTAATGAGGATGAAGTCGTAAATCCTTCACGGCGAGAGGAGGATTAAATGTTACAACCAGCAGACACACACCAACCACTTCAACCTCCACCTGAACGTTGGCTCTGCCCACACCTGACTGGCAACGCCCCCTGTGGGCGGGGCTTCCTAACCCCTCCCCCAGGACCACTAGTGTAAATCAACATCATATCACAACACCTGTTTTATGAAATCCGTTAGTCGTTTCCATGGTGACTGAGGGTTTGGTCAGGTAGTCTTTACACTTGTAGACCTTCCTCACATCTTTTTGTACCTCCATTTATTTTTCCCTCTTTCCTTCCTTGCCTCCTTTTAAACTCCATATTCCTTCTTTCCTTCCTTTCCAGCCTTCCTTCTTCCTTCATTTTTATCCTCCTCCTTTCCTTCCATCCATCCTTTTGAACCTCCTCCTTCCTTTGCTTCCTTTATAACATCTTTCCATCCTTTCTTTGTTACCCTAACCCTTACCTTCTTCTCTTATACTCATTCCTACCTCCTTGCCTCCTTTTAAACTCCTTTCCCTTCCTCCCTTCATTTCTTTAAACCTCCACCTTTCCTTGCTTCTTTTTTTAACCCCTTTATCACTTTCCTTGCCTCTTTTTTTTCTATTTCATATCTTCCTTCTCTAACTTCCTTCCTTCCATCACTATCCACTTATCTCAAATCTCTGAATCTACCGTTGAATCCTCAATCTCAAAGGTGCTGAGTTACATTAAATAAATGCACAGGGTTCCCGCTCTTTCCATGAAATTATTTTCCAGGACATTTTTCAGCCGCTACAGAGACAAGTTATCACATCATATGCTAATCCATTCCCCTGTCCCCCTCATTCTTTGGAAGTGTTCTTTTCTACAGTTGTACCTTGCATTTACCCAGATTGTTTCCATGTTTATTACTAGGAAATCTGATGTGCAGTCTATCTATGGAAAATAACTACGACAAACGTGTCATAGAATAATGCAAATATGCCCACAGATTACAGTGTAGCACTTCATTAGCCTGACAAACTGGAGTTACAATGTTCAAATGGACAATTCCTATCTCAGCTTTCTCTTCTCTTTTACTTTCTCTCCTGCACCTCCTCTAAAAATATTTCTATATTTTCAATAAATCACTGAAAAACACTTTCCTTTGTTTCATCACAAGTTTAGGCATACAACGTCACAAGGCAAGGGGAGGATAAATAATTTTCCAGGATAACTTCACTGTTTCCAGGACATTTGACCTTTTTTCTCATTTTCCTTAGCTTTTCCATGACTGGAAAATTGGCCAATCATTTTCAAGGTTTTCCAGATTTTCCAGGATGCATTGGAACCCTGATGCATTTTTTCAACCAAATCTAACATTAGTTAAAGACTAGTGAACATAGGTTACACTAGGAGTAAAGGTGACCACTGACGAGTAAAAGATGCAGGAATTAAAACCTACAAAATAAAAATAATACCAAATATATAACAGTTAAAGTAAACACATTCAGTGACTGAACGGTCCTGAGGTCAGGTGCAAGTACCGCTAAAGCCCACTGTGGTCCTGAAACCAAAACAGGTTCAGCCCTGTGACCTGGATGAGGATGTGGCCTCATCAGGTACAAACTCTGATAAAAACTAGTTCAGGTCTAACGTCCACATCACAGCCTACAAGTGGATGAGTTATATTAAAAGCTGATCTGAGGCCAGTTTATTTTAGAAGGTCCTGACACTCAGAACCAGAAGAATTCAGGATGAAGTAAAGAGAAGCCTCCACTGTCCTGGTTCTGGACTAAACAGAGAAACAGGAGACTGAGTCTAAAAGGAACTGGTCCGTCAAGTTGTACCTTTGGTAAAAAAAACCAAACCAAATATGAACAATCGGATACATTTACACAAAGATGTTTACATATCAGTTTAGATCCGTTTGTGGTCCTGACTGAGGTCTGGCAGTATTATTATGGTCCAGATGTTCTGCTCTATCACCAAGTCCACTCCTTCACCGCAGGGTTAGAGATGAGCCTGTATTATGTGTTATGAGTGTACAATGGTCGTCTCTAAACCAGGAGATAAACGTTGCTTCATGTTGCTTTTTCCCCACTAAGATTTAATAAACTTCTTCTTCTCCTGTCCTATTCTGCACTCTGTAAATATCAGGAGTGTTATCACTGGTGTGGGGTTTTCACTTCCCTTTTTCTCCTTACTGTTGCCTTTATGATTTTATTGTGTGTTCTTTGTGAAACCGTTTCTGCTGTGTTTGAATAGGACCTGGAAGAACAGATCTGAATTTCAATGGAGCCTTCTGGAGAAATGAATATTCACATAGTTACTGCATAATACTAATTTCCTTTTACCTCACACTATGGTAAGGTTTAAGGTTAAATTAAGATTACATTAAGGTTTGTTGGTCTTTGAAGGTAAAAAATTAACCTGGTATTTAGCATAAAATACAACCATATACGTAAAAACCTCTATATTTAATGCAATCACCAAAGATAGTTTTGGAAAGAGTGTATTTTCAGCCAAAATAAAACAATTAACTTTAGACAAAACTTTAAAAATATGATATTTTAAAGTGAACTAATTACGGAAACAAATACGCTTAGATTCATTTCACTGATTCAGACTCCCAATTCTAGGTTTAGAAATTAAAATATACTACTGGTTGACAGTCTCTGACAAACTCTGACAACTAAAAAAAAGCTGAGGCTGTGTTTAAAACATGACATGTGACCAGAATCCATTGAGTATCAACCACCAAATAAAGTGCATTTAAGTCATCAGTGTCAGTTCAATCAACAAACGAAGCATCCAAACATTTTTAGGGATGATTTATGTTAAACTGCCCACTGTTTGTATAGAGTGAAAACACTCAAATGACAAAATAAAGATACAAGTTTGTACTGTTGTGAATATTGTGCATTTCTTCTTGTTAAAACTGAAATTATTATGGAATAAATAATGATTTCAGAGCTCCACCTGAAGACAGGTCACAGGGGATACCAAGTCACACATATGATCTCACATGATATTATACATGTAGGTGATTCCTACTGATTTAGATTCTCAGGATGGATTTGTGTCCTGTAGCTGATTATTCGGGTCTGGTCTTAAGAAGGACCAGATCAGAGTTCACACCACACGTCCATAAGAGCGTATGTTATTATTGACATACCTGTCCATGGTTCAACACTAAACACAAACACATCAATAAACCGTCAATAACACCAGTCAAACTGAAACAGACGACCATGAAAAGTCTGAGCCTACCTTAAACACAGCAGTCTGCGACCTGAGGGATCTGGACCTAGACCTGAGAGGCAGACTGAGGTCTGGATGTGCAGACTGGTCAGCTCTGACCGGAGGGGGTGTGGTTTAGGGTTTAATCCAATTAGACTCAGTGTGAGCAGCCGAGGTGTTAAAGCTCCACCTACAGGACGCACACGGAATGACCTCTGACCTCTGAGTAATGACATCAAAGCAAACGAATTATAGCCCCTCATCTCTCCTCCTCCTTTAGTACCTCCACCCTCCTTCAATACCTCCTCATGTCCTTATCTCCTATTTTCACTCAATATTTTCCTTCCTACCTTTCTTACCTCATTCTTTCTGTTCTTACTTCCCTCTTTCCTTCCCTGCTTTCTTCCCCTCTTTTCATCCTTCCATCCATCCATCCTTACCTCCTCATGTCCTTACCTCCTTTTTATATCCTTCCTTCATTGTCTATTTCACTACCTCTTCATCTCCTTACCTCCTTCTTTCCTCCCTCACCTACTTCTTTTTCGTCTCCCTTTTCTTTCACTACCTCCTTCTTTCCTTCCTTACCTCCATCTTTTCTTCAATAGCCCCTCATGTCCTTACCTCCTCTTTCATATCCTTCCTTTCATTACCTCCTTTACACCTCCTTGTGTCCTTACCTCCCTCTGTCCTTGATCACCTCCTTTTTTCTTTCCCTCCTTCCTTCCTCATTCATTCCCTCCTCCCTTGTCATCCTTCTTTTCAACCTCATCTCCTTTCCTCTCTTCCTGTCTTCTTTTGTTTCTTCAGATGATTGACAGCTGTAACAGATCAATCAGTAACCGTGGTGATGATCAGATCCAATGGGTCTGACGTCATCATCAACTCAAACTGAGCTCGTATTAAAGCCAGACTGGGTTGAACAGATGTCTATTGTGTGGCTTTATTAATGGGGGGGCCGACACCGCCGGCTCCCTCCACTGCCGACCGAACACGATGACCACAAAGAGGCTCTGTCACCGCAGACACACAACACAGACCACAGACTTACAACACAAACAAACTGCTCTGGTTCAGTTTGACTTCAGACCTGGCCCAAGTTTCACAGCGGAAACCACACAACCCAGTGACAACAAATAAAGAACTGAAAACAACCAAACTGTACTTGGTCATTTCGAATCACAGTAAATCTGACTTTACAGACATGAGAACACAACATGAAAAACACAAAACAAATAACAGCTCAAACACAGTGGAAATCCCGACATGACAGACCCTTACAGGTCAGTTCTTACCTTCACCCATGGCAACGTCATTTGACGAGTCAGCAGACCCCTCAGGCATTGCACGGTGACCTCTGACCCCACGACGTCAACCTAAACAAGACAATCATTGTTAGTTTAATCCTGATGGACTGAAATACAGAGCAGGTCAGCGAACATATCGTCAAATGAACACACTGTCAACATCAGGTCATTAAACACAACAGATACACATGCCCATTTGATCAGAACACAAGGAACATTAAGTTATGATCATTAGGTGGATGATTTGATCGCAAATAATCATAAAAAACATTTCATATTAGTCAGTACTGATGATACTTAAGTGTACTCCTGCTGGATCTGCAGAAGAAAAGCAGATCATTATCATGTGATGATATTTACATTTATAAGTTAAACCAGATCTTTTCACATGATTCTGACACGTTGATGTTGTATCCCAGTGTTTTTCAACCTTGGGGATCGGACCCCACTTGGGGTTGACTGGAATTTCTAGTAATTGATAAAAATACAAACAAAAACGTACAAATAAAAATATACGGTGAGTTGAGAGAGACAATCACCATCCATAAAAGACATGACAAACTCTGAAGCTGAAACTGAGGCACTGGGGTACTGTTTATCTTCAAATGTTCATTGTGGTCAGTTTCAGATGCTGCAGCTCTTTCATCATTCATAGTTCGAGTTATTGTTTGTTCAGTATTAATTGTCAGCCTTGTAAATACAAGCTGGACTGACTGTACATATCCTGACCACGGAAAATCAAATTCTCACTTTGTGCAGTAATCTACACCTGGCTTTTCTGCCTCCGTCCATAATAATTATATTATGTAGACTAACTGTCGTCTAAAATTAACTTTGATTTGCAACACAGTATAGCAAACTGTTACATGATGAAAAACAAATTAATTTTAGCAAAAAAAAAAAAAGTCTCAGATTTGAATGTCTGGGGTCGCCAGAAATTTGTGATGATAAAATGGGGTCACGAGCCAAAAAAGGCTGGGAACCACTGCTGTATCCTGAAAATAAAGCAGCTTGTAAATTGAAGAATACCAGTTGGTCAGTAATGTCACATGACTGTCATCCTGTTCACACTGTTCTTTCAGTTTATCTCCAACAATGACTCTAGTTCATCTTATTTTAAGATTAACATCTTATTGTAATGTTTACACTAAACATGAGACTTTTCTTCCAGACTCCGTTTTACATGTTTCTGACATTTCACCAACTGTTTACAGCTGATGCTGATGATGCATTCAGGGCCACTGTCGAGTCAGCTCATCCTGAAGGTCAGTTCTGTTTAGACGCTGCAGTGAACGCCTCATGGGCTGCTGCTTCATTTAAGATCTATTGGTTTGATCAGACTCTTCCAGGACGGTGTCTTTAAGACTGGGTGGGGTCACTGTTGACGTCAAACTTTATGATGAACATGAGGTTTAAACTTACGGACGTGAACCTCAGACTGGATCTGTCCTCTGCTTTCAAAAAACACACTTCCAACTCAACTTCAGCACTTCTATAAGAGTTCAGATTATGTTAAAAAAAAAAAAAATCCACATTTCAAGACCTAAGGAGTAATGTCCTCAGTAGCACTGAATGCAGCACGTTTTCTACCCATTTTATTAGCAAAGATACATTCAAAGACAGTGGAAACATAGAACTTCATGACTGGACCTGGGTGTGTTTAATTAATGAAGGGAAAAAAATGGACATGCAACAACTTTAAAGTTTTTCATTAATTAATTATATTAATTGAGTTTTGGTATAAACAGAACCTCAAAAAGCTAATGTTTTAAACTGGACAATAAAGATGAAAATGACAAATGTAAACGAATACTGTAACCTTTTTGGTGACTGTTTTTTATTTTGTTGATGATTTTGTAGATTATGTAGATGCTGATTAGTTTTTGTCAAGTTGATGCAACATATGATCAGATCATATGACTCGGCTGCACAGTGTACGCTTTTAATGTTAAGAACTGTAAATCTACAAGTATGAAACAGTTGTGATGCTGTTTGATTTTTAATTTTCTGATGACATAAATCATAAAACTGACGCCCTCAGGCACCACAGAAGAGGAGCAGTATGTCTGAGTTGTGTGTTAGTTGTAGGTGAGAAAAAACCAGACTGACAACCTCGGGCTGATAACATCAGGTTTCATCTGCACAAACAAAAACACAACACTCTGTTCAGGCAAAGCAAGCAGGCTTCTTACCCACAATCCTCAGCAGCAGAGACCGCACAGCCAGAGAAACATCATGTGATTGAGTCAGTGAAGGTGAAAAATATTCATGAGAATGTGTTTGGAAAAAACTAACCCTCAATATTTAATAGAGTCAAATTCAATTAGGTGGAAATGTTGAATCAAAGCTGTTAAAATTATAGTTAAATCTATTGTGTTTTTTTTTTTTTTTTTTTAAACTTTGCAGTTCATTCAAATGTTTTTAAGGGATTTAAAACTATCGAGGAGGAATCTATGAGGAGTTATTTTATTCAATTTGACTTAACATCTAGTCAGGTTTAAATAAACAGTAAAAACACATCATAATAAATTAATGTAACACATGGACACAACTTTTTAAACCATCAAGCGTCATCAAAATTTATTCATCAGCCATTATTTAAAAAAGCAACCATATAGTGGAAATTTAAAAGTTACAGAAATCATAAATCAATCACTTAAAAATGAGTCTCTTCTATTTAACCAGAAATGTTTCTTTCAACAATGATGTAACACATGGATCACCATCAAGGATGGAAGGATTTTCTTCATTTCTATGATTAATGAATTTGCTTATTTTACATTACAGAAATAATTTTGACTATTTTTCTGTATTTTATTGCCTCTCAATTTCTGGTCATTTTGATAATTATTTCTTCCATTTTATTGATAAAATTGCTGATTTTTTTTTCTCAATTTTATTTGTTATTCAGTTCATTTTCTTCATTTCACTGATTATTTACTCCTTAATTTGTTCGATCTGCTGATTATCTTATAATTTTCTTCATTTTGCTCATTTTGCTGATTATTTTCTTAATTGTTGATAACTGATATTTTCTTCATTTTCTGTTCACTTCATAATTATTTTGCAAATTTTGATTAAACTTTTCATCCATTTCATTGGTTATTCAGTTCATTTTTCTTCATTTCATTGATTGTTTTCTTGTCTGTTCAGTTTTCTGAATATTTGGTTGGTTTGACAACAATTTTCTTAATTTATGTTCTTTTTGATGACT